>NC_135406.1:2290000-2365000 GCF_051989625.1 Stigmatopora argus
TTTATTTTTTTGGCCAGTAACGCTAAGTCATGGTATAGTTTGGATTCTCATTATTTTGAAGCCAATACATTTCCTGTCCAATTTCTGTAGTGTACCAATTGTAATCAATAATTTTTCCCATTCTAAACGAAATAAATGTCCTTTAAAATTTCTAGAATCCAAAATTTGTACTCAATGATTTAACCCCTTTTAAATGAAATCCTTTAAAGATTTATATAGTCTGAAATTGAAACCCTAAATAATGATTTTGCACTGATAATCTTCTAAAGCAAGGGTGTCAGATTCGGGTTGGTTCGCGGGCCACTTTAACGTCAACTCGATTTCACGTGGGCTGGACCATTTTAGATATATTTAGTTTTTTTTTTAAATAAATGGATTAAAAGAACTGGATTAAAAGCCCTGAATATTCAGTTTTTTATAGATCTAAAACAATGTTTATTTTAGCTTTTTTTTTATATTTTTAGATTTTACAAAATGATTTCTGAACTAAAAACACAGAAAATATGGATTAAAAAATGACAATTATTGATTTAAAAGGGGGAAAATCAGGAAATGTAATATATATATATACTCTTCATTTTAATTTGATCCTAAAACAGAAAGTCATCACTCATGATTTACTTTCCTGGGCCACAAAAAATGATGCGGCGGGCCAGATTTGGCCCCCGGGCCGCCACTTTGACATGTGATTTAGACCAAGTTGAAATTTTGCAATACTAAAACTCAAGTTAAAGTCAAAAAATTAGGATGGTTAATAACATGCATCGAATCTGACATTTAAAAAATCTAGTGGTTATTCATTTTTAAAGACTTTCTTACAAATAAATGACTTGGACTTTCAATACTATTTGATTGATTTACTAAAGTGTTTTTAACCACACTTTTGTCCCAATTAAAAACATGTATTATTTAATATAATGCTGATCATTCAAAAACACGAAACACTTTCGGGCCTGACTGGGAACGCTCACGTTTCTTTGCCGTTCACGGCGCTCGGCATCCGATTGCTTTTAAATCGGGGACGTCGTCAGTCGCAAATATTCGACGGGAGCCTCGGAACGAACGGGGGAGCCTCGGACGGCGGGATTAGGGCCCCACAGTGCTCCATTGTTAATTGGGCGCCATGTGCCAAAGCAACAGAGGGATTAGTTTGTACAGCTGCTGCCATTTGTCATAACTGCCCTTAACAAGACGCACATGGCCGGTCGGCGTTCGGGAAGGAAGTCGCTCGGGGAGGGGAGGTGAACACTCCTCACCTGACTCGGCCCCAAGGACCAAAATCTGGACCGCGTTTGGCAGCGGCGGATACGCTAAAAATCTGCGCCTGCGTTCTGCCTACATTCCGGCGTGAGAAAAACACTTGGCGCCTTTAGGGAGGCGTGCGACGGGGAAGCCAGGCGGACTGACATTGGTCCTGACGGAGCGGGAACCGGCACCCAGACCAGAGCGGGGATGTCAAAGGTCTCAAAAGTCGTGTGCGGTCGATTGGGCACCGGTCTTTTGGTCGCGGGTCTTTTGGTCGCGGTCTTTTGGTTGCCTGGACAGCAACAAAGGGCGACCAAAAGACCGGCGACCAAAAGACCGATGACCAAAAGACCGGCGACCAAAAGACCGGTGACAAAACAAGGTAAAACAACACGGTCTACGCATCAATAAAAGTCAACAATGGCCATGAGCAGTTTCACTGAGCCGACGTCTATAAGAGTTTGTATGTACATGCGTTGTCCCTTTAAGAAGCGACGTCCGTCAGGGTCTTAACAAGTTCTCCAACAAAAAACAATCAAAGTCCGGGAAATTTGGAGCTTTTCGTTAGCCTAATAATTAATAGGGCATTAAGTATGACTAAATAGTCATTCGCAGTTTGTATTTAGGGAATTTGAGCAACAATTTAAATGGTAATTATCAATAACCTTCCCGGCGACCAAAAGACCGGCGACCAAAAGATCGGCGACGAAAAGACCGGCGACCAATCGACCGTGTACCGGCACCGAGACCAGAGCGGGGATGTCAAAGGTGGCAAAAGTCGGCGTTTAGCGGGCGTCAATAGCCGGGAAGTACCCAAATAGGTGTCGAGGGAGCGTCTCGGGGCCGTAATTATCGGCGGCGGGGGCGGAGACCTCATTACAAAGCTGACGGGTTAAATGCACAACAGGCTTTTGGCACTTTTTGCGGCAGGATTTTCGCCGTGCCACAAAAGGACGAGACGAGCCTGGCCCGGGGCAGAGGCGGCTGGGGGACAAAGGACAAGTCGGGGGGGTCTCCCGGGCAACCGCTCCGCTCGTCTGTCCCTGCCCGTGGCGCCCATTGCGCCACGGCGCCCCACCTACTCCTCCGCTACCCATTTTTCTTCCCTCAGAAGGTTCCCTCCCCGAGCCAAAAAGTCGCCGCCTTCCGCGGGGCGCTTCGCCGCCGGATCGAGGGAGGAGGGGCTTCCAGGGAGTCTTCCTCGGGGGCCGCCGGAAACCGAGTGAGGGTTACCGGGGCCAAAAAACGAGGCCGGGTAGCGGAGTCTGCCTTCTAGAATCTATCTGGAGGCGTTAGACATTTTTTAAAGCGTTCCAAAAAAAATTTAGAGCGCTTTGGGCCGGGGGCCAAACTCGGGAGAGCCGTCCATTTGTCTTCATTCGGGAGGACCGGCAGAATGGCCAGGGGGGGAGGGGCGGGGGGTGCCGGTCCTCCAGTCAAGTGGCCTCCGGGGATTGCGTTTGGGGTCCTCCCCGAAAGCCTGGGAAAGCGCGGGGGAGCCCGGATCTGGCGGCGGCGGCGGGGGTCCCCGTCCGCCGTCCGGGGAGGCGGGGGCGGAGTCCACTTTTTGAAGGGAGGGGAGTCCCTGAATTATTTTTTTCAGAAAGCAAATGCCAAAACAAAGGAAAAGAGTACAACAATAATAATAATAATAGTAATAAACTCAGTTGTTCCTATTAAAGCCCGTGTTTTTTCTGCTCAAACGGATTGGACATCTCATGGCGTGGACGATTTGAACAAAACAATCTAACGTGGACATTCCGCAAAAACGTGGACTCGTTTCCCGTCCCGCCCATTTACGGAACGTTTTTTTTCTGGAGGGAGGGGAGGGCCCGAGCCGTTTCCCCCGGCCGCGGGCGTCGGCTAATAACGGCGGCCGGGTCGCGACCGGGGACGGCGTTGGACAAAAGAGCGGCAGATCACAAGCATCCGGCGAATGAAAGACGGGCGAGAGAGAAAACGGAAATAGCTGCGGGGTTAAGAGGAAAAGAGATTGGGAAGACACCGAGTGGGAAGCGGAAATCAATATGGCCGGCGCCGATGCCGGGAAGGCGTTCTAAGTGGATTAGATTGAGGGAATGTGTTCGATAGGTTATGGCTCTGAGATAGAGGTGGCCAACGCGCCGCCGGCTCTCTTGCATACTAATGAGGCAGCCGCCGTGGAAGCCGAGCGCCGGGTTGCGCGGTTCACGCTCAAAAAGCTTTGCTCAAATCCACCGCGGGCTTCCCGCTTTAATGTTGCGTTGGGAAGGGGGCCCAGAGTGCCGTTTGCGCACCGTTTGCGCGCCGTTTGCACGCCGTTTGCTCGCCGTGGGCTCGCCGTTTGCTAGAATCCAATCCGGCGCCAAGAGAAAGTGGCCGCACAAGAAGCTGCAATTTAGCGTCTTAAGCTTCTCGGCTCGGACACTAGAGGGAGCTCTCATTCCCAACGTATAGGAAGGAATCTTTCTGGATGACATAAAGCCATTTTTTTGTGCCTGGACATTTTCTGTGTTAATATTCCAAAAATATTGCCAGTACAACCAGGGATGCCTATACCGATCTTTTTTTTAAATCCGATTCCGATGCCGTGTTTGCCAAACTAAAGCAAAAACGTGTCGGTCTCAAACCCCGGCCTTTCTAATTGCGAGCCGTCGGCGCAAACCGCCGCCCCAAAGGTTAACGAAGCGGGCCGGCGGGAACAAGGCAGGTTTTCTTAAGCGATCCGCCGCGCTCAATTACACTTCACAGGACAGCGGGTCGTATCTCTTTGCCGGGGTCGCGGCCCCCGGGGGCCAAAGGTTAAGCCCGGGGCTTCTTGAACACGCTCTCCATTAACGCGCCGGCCGAGGCAAAGAGAAATCAGAAAGAAAAAAAATAAACGATGTTAGGTGCCACCTGGACCGATTTGCCTGCCACTTTCCTCTGGTGTTAGCAAGTTAGCGCTATGTGCTAGCACCCATCTATTACGATTGCAAAATGTACCGCCCAAAAAAACAATTAAAATCGGTTGATCTATTTGAACGAGGTACGTGAATTTGGATTAAACTAGGAAAAATTGCTAGCATTATTATTGAGATTAATGCAAAATTATTTTACGATTGAATATTAGACAACATTACAGTTTGTACACTTCCTCCAATCAAAGATCGGTCGCCTGTTTTCAGTATTTTTCACAAAAATAGCTGCGCCATCAATCAAAAACAAACAAACAAAACCTGTAACGTCGTTTTGTGACTTTATTGTATACATTAACCTATTTTTTGTTTTGTTTTGATTTTTCCTGCTATTTTTTACTCCATACTTTTACTACTTTAATGTAATTTCATTTATAATATGTCTGCCATTCCATTGCCTATCACAAACAACGCACTTTAGCAATATATAGCCTTCAAATATTACCTTCCAAAATCTGCTTTACACTTTTCCTGATAGCTGTCAACCAATTAATGATTGCAATTCCCCTTATTAAGCAATAATATTTATTCTATTAAATCATCTAATAATATTGAACCTCAATCTCAGTCAGCAGAAGGCCCCCACCCACCTTGTGGACTTCCTGTGTGTGGCTCCAGTTTTTTTAACTAGGTCTACAATGCCTTCTGTGTCTGTGCTTGCTACGGTTTTGCTACTGCAACCAAGGAAATTTCCCGAATGCGGTATGAAATAAAGTTCGAATCTAATCCAGAATAACAAACCATACAAACACAACGCGGAACATATTTGCCCACATATACAGGGTTCCCAATCAGTATGCACTAAACTCAAGATTCTGTAGATGATAGCTTGACTGTCTTAGTACAGTGGTACCTCGTGATACAACATGCTCGTCATACAACATGCTCGTGGTACGACGAAAATTTCCATCGAATAATTCTCTCGCGATACGATTAAAATTTCGAGATGCGACCAAGCCAGGTGGCCGTGACATGAGAGGCTGTTTATCATTGTAGCGCACTGTCTTTTTTTGCCGCATCTCTTTCGTGTATAACTACTATATATACGAGGACTGAACGATTTATTCGGAAGAGTTTCGACCAGGAAACGCACAACGCGCATGCGCGGGCAAAAAGAGGGATTTCTGGGTAATGAAGTATACTCGTGCACACAACACCCATAGGCAATTGTACCCTTTCTCAGAATAAAACGTCATTACCCACAATCAATACGTGGGTAGGCTGTTATTCCTTCCTTAGCCTGTGAGCTCCCGTGATTGCTCATTCAAGACTACTTCTCGTTGGCAAGTGGTCGTGCGTTATCCTATTGTGAGGACATTTGTGTGCATCATTTTGGGAATATTTTGAAGGGAATAGTACAACAGCAAACAGCCCAACGATAGCGAACGTGAGGGTGGAGGCGTGGCAAAGCACTAACCCGGAAAACGAAGATAACAAAAGATTAAGACAAAACTAGAATTCAGTTTTGTGTAAAGTTACATTAAACGTATGTTTGAGTGTGTCTGTATATATTTATCCAAGTTAACTTAAATTTGTTTGTTCCTTTACGAGTGCCGTGGATAAAGTCCCCCCCCATGTCGTTGTCTCTCCCCTCCGCGAAATCCGTCTAATTTTACATCTATTAAACACATTTTATTACTATTAAACCACTCGTTATTTATTACTTTGTCAATATATGGCGAAGTAGAAGAAATAAAACATTTTTTTCCAATCCAATATCCTGTTTTTAGTGTTTTTTCAGAGGGTTGGAACGAATTCATTTGTTTTTAGTTCTTTTCAATGGGAAACGTTCACTCGAGCTACGAAAAGCTCGACATACGATCTCAGTCTCGGAACGGATCCCGATCGTATGTCGAGGTACCACTGTACATTGCTTGCTGACACGCTATATTTACATAGCGACTGATGCTAAAAGCATGACAACATTAGCAGTCGACGATGACGTTTATTAAAGCCCGAATGGGGAAGACGAGATCGATTTCCTGCCCAAAAAATGGACTTTTTAAAAACAAAAACAATTCCAAACGATCAAAAAACGAATCAAATACGGGAAAAAAACGTACGGTATTGAATCAATCCGCAAGTCCACCGCGCCAGAAGCTGCCAGTTGGCACAATGAACGCCACAACACAAAAAAACAAAACAAAAACAACCACAAAAAAATCCCCAGCAGGCATTCATCTGGGCCACGCATACCCGCGTGTCCCCCTATTTTTTTTACGCTAGTAATTGACACCCTGGACGTTATCTATTTTTTGGGGGGGGTCCACACAAAAGATGACGACGGATCCGGAAGGGGAAAAAAACAACAAGAAAAACCGTCAAACGGCGTCGACTGCATTGCGGATGCCAAGCGACGAATGAAAGGCACGCTGCAGGCAGACAAAGAGGGTTCGATGCCAACCTCGGAAAAGCTCCAACGGCCCACCGCCGGCGTGGCGGGACGCCCGCCCCCTTGGCACGGCGTGAAACAAAATGGCGGCGCGCCGCGCAATATGGCCGCATTGTCTGGAAACGGGCCATGGCTACAAAAGAGGGCGCCACTTTTGGACGTTGTTTTGGGCGACGAAATACCGCGGACAGTTTAAGATTGGAATTCGGTTTTCTTTGATTTTTATCGCTTGGAGATGTCCAAACCATTTGAAGGGAGAAGGTCGGCATCGAACGGATACATTTAAATGAATTGGGCATCTATGGCTGTCAATGGCTTCAACCAGTGAAATACTGATTATTATTTCGATTCCATCTATTTTAATTAAATTAAATGTGATGGCAAAAAATATTGAATTGAAGAATATTGAAGGTTTTTTTTTCCAAAATATATTTTTTGGGGAGGTCATTAATTAATAAAGTGACTTTCATTTTTGGGAAAATATTTAAGAATTATTTAATTGAAGAATATTGAAGGTTTTTTTCCAAAATATTTTTTTGTGGGAAGTCATTAATTAATAAAGGGACTTTCATTTTTGGGAAAATATTTAAGAATTATTTTTTTCAGAAAGCAAATGCCAAAACAAAGGAAAAGAGTACAATAATAATGGTAATAAACTCAGTTGTTCCCATTAAAGCCTGTGTTTTTCTGCCACCCTCCCAACTCAAACGGATTGGACATCTCGTGGCGTGGACGATTGGAACAAAACAATCTAACGTGGACATTCCGCAAAAACGTGGACTCGTTTCCCGTCCCTCCCATTTACGGAACATTACGGAAAAAGCAGCCAATTGGAGATGAGCATTTCCAGTCCTATTGAATGGAGGGTGGGCAGCCGGCAGCAGATGCCAAGCGCCGGGGACGTCCCACAAAAGACACAAAAGAAGCGCCCATGCCAACCCGGGTGCCAGCGGCAACCGTTCTTACGGGCGGGCGCCTTCTGCTTCGTGCCCACCGCCGCCGCCACCGCCATTTTGTGTGCGGCGAGCGAGCCACGCTAAAGACGGACGGGAAGGCGGAAAAAAAATTCAGTGTGTGAGACTGAATGATGCTTCAAAAATGCGATGTTTTTGTTTTTAATTTTTTTTCCAAGTGCCTCAAATAAGTGATATTTTAAACACATGACATTTTTCCGCTATCATTTGAAATGATTCATTTTCAAAACACACTTTTATACTCAAAGTGTATTAGTACTTTCTACTTAAGATTAACCAAACGAAGCTATCGTCCAATCAGATCAGACCTATATCAATGACAATGACATTATTATTTTTTTATACTTGATCATTTTAAATGATTAATATTCACCCCCTAAAAATGACTTTTATATTTAACAGCATGTCAATATAACGTGTATTAGGATAACCAAACGAAGCTATCGTCCAATCAGATCAGACCGAGATTTGAGGTCCATCAACGACAATTACGTTGTTATTTATTTATTTATTTTTTAAATAAGACTTTTATATTTAACAGTATGCCAATATAACGTATATTCGAATAAGTAATCATCCTATATAGACCGAGATTATTTTTTTTATACTTTATACTTCATTTTCACCCCCTAAAAAGGACTTTTATATTTAACAGTATGTCAATATAACCAAAATGATCATCCGATCCACGAAAATGCCGATATTTGTCTTTTTTTCAAACTAAACATTATGCAGCATGTCAATAAAAGCGTAGTAGTACTTTCAAGTCAAGAATAGCCAAATGAAGATATCGTTTGATCCAATCAGATCTAAGATTTGAGTTCGATGGCTAAGATCTCCGTAGATATCTTTCATTCCACCACCACGTAGAACCACACGCTCGCCCAAAGAACACATCGTAGAGCAAAAAAAAAACAGTTTTTCCCGTCCGAACCGAGAGAGCAGCGCAAAACTCACCTTGGTCCTGGACGTAGTAGGCCAGGAACAAGTCCAGCTCCTTGACGGAGACGGTGATGTGGTGCGGCTGGACGCAGAGCGCCGGGTTGGTGCAGTGCGTGGACTTGACCAGGCGCTCGCCGTCGGTACTTTCCAGCGGGATGCCCTTGAAGAGGATGACCATGACCAGGTCCAGGCGCCACACCTTGTCGGCCTGCCGCAGGCAGTCGATGCGGCGGATCTTGCCCTTCTGGTCCGGGTTGGACAGCACGCAGCACGGGTGCTTCTTGCCCGTCACGCTCAGCACAAAGTCCTCGCGGTACTCCTGCCGGATGTCCTTACGCAGCTTGGCCAGCAGGCGCGAGGCCCACTTCTGCTTGACCTCGGCCTTCTCGCTCAGCAGCTCGTCCTTGACGGCGCGTTCCTCGTCCTTGGACATCCGCTTCTCGTGCTTTTTGAAGTACTTGCGTTTGCGGGCCTGAAGGTTGAACCACGTGTAGGCGATGGCGCGCACGTGCGGCAGCAGCGCCTCGATGAACGGGTGGAACTCGTCCTGGCGGCAGGGGAAGGAAGGAAGGAGAGGCAAACAGATGTCAACAAAATGACAAAAAAATAACTCCTTGACCCTCGCAAAACTCCTGCAAGCTAACATTTCCAACGGGTAGCCTGCCATCCTTGTCGTCATACGCAAATAGGGTTGCAATATGTATCTGGGGAGGTCCTAAAATTGAAAACGCCCCAAAACGCAAATTGCCTGGCAGGATTTGACCACCTACACGCGTACAAAAATTCCTAGAAGCATTTTTTTCCAATGGGTGGCCTGCTGTCCTCTTGGTCATACGCAAATAGGGTTGCAATATGTTTTTTGGGTGGTCCTAAAATTGAAAACGCCACAAAACGCAAATTGCCTGGCAGGATTTGACCACATACACGTGTGCAGAAAATTCCTAGAAGCAAACAGGTTGCTAGGCGTTCTAGTCCGACACAAAGATTTATCTTTGGAGGTCCTAAAATTGAAAAGGCCACAAATTGGCACTGAAACACAAATCGTCTAGCAGAATTTGACCACCTAGACGCGTACAAAAATTCCTAGAAGCAAACTTTTCCAAAGGGTGGGCTGCCGTCCTCGTAGTCACACACAAATAGGGTTGCAATATGTATCTTGGGTGGTCCTAAAATTGAAAAAAAACACAAAACGCAAATTGCCTGGCAGGATTTGACCACCTACATGCGTACAAAAATTCCTAGAAGTAAACTTTTCCAACGGGTGGCCTGCCGTCCTGGTAGTCACACGCAAATAGGGTTGAAATATGTATCTTGGGTGGTCCTAAAATTGAAAAAAAAACACAAAACGCAAATTGCCTGGCAGGATTTGACCACATACACGCGTACAGAAAATTCCTAGAAGCAAAACTTTTCAACGGGTTATCGGCTGTCCTCGTGGTCACACACAAAGAAGGTTACAAGAGGTCCTAAAATTCAAAACGCCACAAAACGCAAAATGCCTGGCAGGATTTGACCACCTACACGCGCACAAAAATTCCTAGAAGCAAAACTTTCCAACAGATCGCCTGCCGTCTTCGTCGTCACACACAAGGAAGGTTGCAAAATGTATCTTTGGCGGTCCTAAAATTGAAAAGGCCACAAATTGGCACTGAAACTGAATCGTCCGGCAGAATTTGACCACATACACTAGTACAAAATATTCCTAGAAGCAAACGTTTCCAACGGGTTTCCTGCCGTCCTCGTAGTCACACGCAAATAGGGTTGTAATATATATCTTTGGAGGTCCTAAAATAGAAAATGCAACAAATTGGCACTGAAAGGCAAATCATCTGGCAGGATTTGACCACCTACACGCGTCCAGAAAATTCCTAGAAGCAAACGTTTCCAACGGGTTGCCTGCCGTCCTCGTCGTCACGCACAAGGAAGGTTACAAGAGGTCCTAAAATATAAAAGGCCACATATTGGCACTGAAACGCAAATCGGCTGGCAGGATTTGACCACCTACGCGTGTGCAGAAAATTCCTAGAAGCAAACGGGTTGCCAGGCGTTCTAGCCCCACACAAAGAGGGTTATCTTTGGAGGTCCTAAAATTGAAAAGGCCACAAATTGGCACAGAAACGCAAATCGTCGGGCAGGATTTTACCACATACACGTTTACAAAATATTCCTAGAAGCAAACGTTTCCAATGGGTCACACACAAGGAAGGTTATAATATTCCTCTTCGGAGGTCCTAAAATTGAATAAACGACCAAAAGGACGATTTGGGCAACATATTTCAACGGGATTTTTAGATTTTCTGTTTGAAACTGGATTGTCCGTTTCATCAGAAATGTTTGGAATTGGTTGTCAACTAAAACTATTAATTTTTTTTAAATAAAGCTTTATTGATACTGGAAATTCGGAGGTGCTAAAATTGAAATCCTGGGAATTTGTTGTCCGTTTTGTCAGAATTGGGCGACAGTTTCAATGAATTCTTCATTAATTTAACAATTACCAGAAACTTCAGGTGATTTCTTACAAAACAATGTGAGAAGTTTTAGCGTTTATCTTAAAATAGACGAGCAATAATTGGGCAAAAAAATACAATCAGGCGAGTACAATGACAATTTTAGAGAGTGATTCCGGCCGGATTTGAACTCCGTCCACCTTGTTGATTTTTGGGGGAATTTCCAACAAAGTGTCACGTCTTGGGACGGCTTACAAACGGCAAAAAAATAGAGAAAAAAAACGGTGCAGGAATGTGGCGGACGGCCATTTAAGAGCGGCGGCGTAAAATCCAACGCGGCGCCAACCTCTCGATTTCATGCACCTTTTTTTGTCGTCTCCATTCACAATTAATTTCTTTTTTTTTTAGTCAAGGAATCCAAATCCCGTGAAGCCAAATAGCTCGGCCGGAAAGAGGGGGGCCGAAAAAAAGCGCAATCCTCTTAAGCGCCATCTCAGTCAATCACTCACTTAATGCCAAGTAAAACATAAACATTTGCCGTCGGGCAAAAATCGAGGACGACTAAAAAAAAAAAAAAAAAATCATGCTTATTAAAACAAAAAAAAACCGAGCCAAGTGAATAAACAGTGCAGTTTCCGTTCATAAATAAGAATATTAAGCTCAATGTCCAAAGCATTTCGGCTGCAAAGGTGGGCAGCGATTGGCCAAATCGGATTGGACGTCAAGGACGGTGTGTTTGCCGTTTAAAAATAAGGATTAAAAGTCCATAAATACCTGAGTGAGACAAATGGGAGAATACATGACGAAAAAAAAAAAGTCAAGAAGAAGAAGGGGGGAGAAGAAGAGTTGCGTCCGACTTTTAGCCGTCCATTCCCGCGGCGCCGAGCGAACTCATCCGCGGCGAGCCACCAGAGCCAGAAGAAGGAACGCTAAGGGGTTCAAATCCATCCACTCGCCCCCCGGGGCCCCCTTTTTTTTTTGCCGTCCGGAAATCTATACGCGTAGATGGGCTTGTTCTACGGGCGAGAAGGCAGGGGGCCGCGGCCCCGCTGTCGGCTTGCAGAAGAGCCGCGCGCGGTTCGATGTCGCGGCCGGACGGACGGACGGAGCTGGCGTTGCTGCTCCCGCTGCTGCTTCATATGTGGCGCACCTCAGTCGTGCCGCCGTGCGTTCCTCCGTGCCACCGTGCGCCTTTCCTGCAAATCCCAACAACTTTTTCTCTCTCTCTCTTTTTTCACTCTCTCTCTCTCTCGAACCCACGTAATTACACGCTACTCACACATCCCTCCTCCCCCCTTCTACTCGCCCTCCCACCGCCTTCCTCCTCCTTCCTCCTCCTCCTCCTCCTCCTCCTCCTCCTCCAGCCATCCACAGAGCACCTTGTCTTCAAAATCACTTCTTTGGAAAAAAAAAAAACGTGTGTGTATGTGCACGTGTGTGTGTGTGTGTGTGTGTGTCGTACTTTGGACCGCCGCCATCCAAAAGCAGTTAATGAACAACTCGACTATAGATTTCTCGCAACGTGCTTTTACTTTGGAGTTACGCCGACGCCAATGTGGAACGTCAAGAGCGACTTGACGCTCACTTTTACAAAGTTTTTTTTTTTTTTTTTTTTTTTTTTTGCGTAGGGAGGGGGGGAAAAAGTCTCAAGTGCCTGGTGCCCCCTCCCCCCTTTTATGCTCATCTTCCTTCCTCTCGCAAGTTTTATTTTTTTTAGTTGGTTGAAGTTGATCCAAAAGGGGAGGGGCCTAACCCCGTTCGCCGACCCCCCCCCCCCCCTCCCCTTCACTTTCACTGCGGGGGAATGTCGGTGCAAAAATATCGCTCGGTATTAGAAGTAGACGCCAAAATAGTCGGCCATGTTGTGTCAGTGCCCACGAAAGAACAAGTCGTTCGCTGCCGACCTCCCCGTTCAAGTAAATTGGACGACTCCTAGTGACGCCGCTACGACGACTTTTTATTTTGTCTTTAAGTCTTACTTTTTTTTCCACTTTAAGGTAGATTACGGCCTAGAATGGAGGCATAATCTGGATTTTTTTCAAAAAAAAATATCATTACTCATTTTATCAATCAAAGCTGTTGACTAGTTTTATTTTGACAGGACACTTCCGAGGGTGACAGAACCCACGCAACTTATTGGAGGTGACTTTTCCCACGAGGATTGGCATTCCTGGACCCGATTGGCCGGGAGGAGGACAACACTGCGCCTCCTCTCGGATCATGTGACGCGGAACACTCTTAAGCGTGGCTATGGCGCCCTCGTGTGGATGCACACATAACTCGCGTCTATTTTCTGCGCTCTATAATAGCCATAATTATTAAACACTGGCTCACACTTGAATTCGATTGCAGGCAATGGCACTGGAACATGACTTTAAAATCATTTTAACACATTTTTAAATGTATAAAAAAACATTTTTATCCAAAAAGGGCAAATAAAACGTTACTATTTGTCCAATTTTGCTTATTGTTTACGGTCCACCACAACACATTGAATACTACAGTACTATACCTTAGGGTTATGACAATATATCGCGATATTTGGCTTAACTCTGCATCCAATCAGAAGGAAAACTCGTATGATGCCAAAACAATGCTTATTGACAAACAATAGTCTTTCAGTGTGTTGAGGAAATCCATATTCAAGACGCTTGTGGGAAAAGCGCGGGTGCGGACAAGGCGCTTTTGTCTAAAATAACTTTGATTTAAATCAGACGAGTTTATTTTTTTAACTCTGTCCCTGCTAGACGCCCAAATACCGTTAATTTGTAACAATTTGCCCCAAAAAAACGAGCGTTTTTCCATATTTAAGCATGAAAAAACAATGTGTTTAAAAACTTTTGAAGAATTTGTGAAGATACATCATTGGTTGCCATTGACAACACTCAACATCCAATAACGAGATTCATATTCCTATTTTTTGGAAGTAAAAATGCAAAAAAATCAAAAAATTGTGAAATTCCATATTTGACCCATTGGCTGCCAACGTCACATCCAATTCCGACCCTCCCAGTCTAAACGAATTAGACATCTAAGGCTGTCAATGGCGCTGAAACACGACAAAGTCCTCCCTTTTTTAGACGATTTGGACGTCTATCCACGACAGGCAACGAGTTTACTAGCTCAGAAATGACTAATATTATTCAAGAAGCTCATCTTGCAGCCTCATCGACGTTTGCAACAAAGACAACAATAAGTTCCGAAAGGATGGAGACAGACAGAAGAAGAAGATTGGACGGCGATTGCCGGACTCACTCACCATCCACCAGGTCCTGGCCGTCACGTCGTAACGAAGCTGCCATCTTACGGGTCTTGGAGAAAAGTTGAAGGCGGCCATGGTGGCAAACAACGTGGCTTCGTCCGTCCGTTCCTCCGTTCGAACCAGCGATCGGAGGACGGACCGCCGCTCTGAGCACCCATGCGACCCCCCACTGGGTGGGTGTCGGGTTTCAGACTCGGGTTTCAGACTCGGGTCGCGCATGAAAAATGGTCTTTTTTTCGAGTTTAGACCACAAAAACAACAAAAACAAGGTCCGCTCAGGACACCTGGATGCGCGCGCAGCATTCCATCAAAACAGCAGGTGGCGATCAAGCAATTAGGGATCATCAAGACCAGGTGGTTCACCCAAGAACAGCGAAAAAGTCGATCTCTCCCACAAAGAATTTTTTTAAGATGGTAGTTTTTAGCTTAAACATGGAAAACTCTGATTTTTTTTAATGAAGTGACAAAAAATCTAGAAATAAATATTAGCTTTTTGCTTTTGAACATGGCAAAAAAATAATGAGAAACTGACATTTTGTTCATTGGCTGCCATTGACAGCACTAGACGTCCAATTCAACGTGCACCATAAAGGGCATCCAAAACCGGGCCTCCAGCTTTAAAAGAATTGGACGCGACATTGTTTGGGGTTCAACTTTTAATTGGGTTTGGACTCGTTTGATAATCAATAATCCGATCGGTAAAGGGGTTATTTTGGTTTCCGTTTTAGGCGAACGGTCTCGGCGCTTAATCTCCCGACGCCGACGGGATTATTTTTCTTATCGTTCTTTCTTTTGTCGGGCCAGATGTCACGTCGGGTCAGGTGGGCACTTACGGAATTGGTCCCCCGGGCCAACGCCGCCGGGGATTAAGCGCTCTCCGCCGTCGACTCTTTTAGCAAATGAAAGGGCGAAAGCGATCGGTGGTTTTACTTTGAAAACCGACGACTGTTTTGTCTTTAGGTTTCCGCCGAGGTCGCCTCGACACGGATTTGGCGGTCGGACTCGTCCGTCCGGTCCGCCCGGGTCATCGACTCCTGAACCGCCTCCGCCGGAGAACTTCTGGGAAATACCAAACACGCCCCATCCGGTCGTCCGTTTATTCGTCTTTTATTATTTCCATCATTTCGTGACCTGCGCTCAATTCCAATCAAAAGATCAAGTCAAAATGATATTTACGCTTTGTTAGAGTAGAAAACAAATAGTTCCAATCCCTAACTGATTTAAAGTACAAAATGGAAAAAAAAATGACCCCCAAAAAACAATCAAAACTGATCTTCAAACTTCACCGTAAGAAAAACAACTTCAAGTGGGTGTTTACCTCTTTCCAGTGTTAGAATAAATATGGTAAAATTAGTGCTTCTGGCCAAGACACACCCGCCCACCAATGAGTTTGTCACTAGTAGACGTCCAATCCATGTGAAACGGGAGAGTTAGCGTTCGTTCGTTGCCAACCCTCCCGCTTCAAACAGATTGGGACGTCTATGCCCTTGAGGTTAGGAACGGGATTACCTAGGGTGCACGCACCAGTGTCTTTTGCGCCGTTAGCGCCTTGAAGGCTACACGAAATGGCGTCCATCCGGGAGTGCCCGCCTGCTGCGGAGCGGCAAGAACCACAGCGCCTTCCAGCGAGTGCCGCACACCTCGGCCAGCGCCGCCCGCCAGGGTCTCGTAGGTCCGCCCCTGCGTGGGCCCAAAAACCACAGGTCAAGGGAGGAGAGTGCCGCGCGGTCCGGGCGCTCTCGCCGTCTTACGTCTGGCCGGAAAAGGGCATCATCTTCTCGATGGATGTGGTATCCTGACAACGGGAGAGTACATTTGAATGGGCCGGCGTCCCGGGCAGAGCCAAACGGAGCCGAACAGAGCCAAAACGGAGCCGAACAGAGCCAAAACGGAGCCGAACGGAAACAAAACGGAGCCGAACGGAGCCGAACAGAGCCGAACGGAGCCGAACGGAGCCAAAACGGAGCCGAACGGAGCCAAAACGGAGCCAAACGGAGCCTCACCAAGATGACGCTCGCCAGTTGAGAATAGAACAACCCCGAGATGCCGGCGAACATGAGCGTGCCCATCAGCGCCGAACCCCGCAACAGCGCCAGCTCGTGTCGCGCCGTGAACTTCTCCTGCAGGCCAAGAAAAAGTGGAAAAGGGGCGGTGGAAACGCACCGGCCGGCGCTTTAAGTCCCATCCCGACCTGGTCCAGATGTCTGAGGGGCTGGAAGTAATAGTACTGGCAAAAGTCCAGCACCAAGGTGAACCCGCTGAGGACCTGGGTGTAGAAGCAGAGCTGCAGGAAGAGCCAGTGGTTGTCTTCACCCACGCAGTTGTTGATCCTGAAAACGGGACAACCCAACTAGAACTAGAACGGCCCGTCGTCGCCAGATCGGGTGGCTTACCAGGGACAGTGGTGGTCCATCCGGCGGACGCAGTGGCCGCAACGACGGCAGTGATGGGTCCTTTTTGGTCTCATCAGGTTGCACTTGTTGCAAAGTTCCCAGTCTTCTCGTTCTGAGGGGAAAAAAAACACGATAAGCATTCTCAGGCTAGCCCCCCGCTCCCAACTCTGTCGCCGTACCCGATTGAGGTATTTGGGGGTTGGCGGGAAGACGGCCGGGATCCGCCGTGGACGCCCTGAACAGGGCGGCGACGCAGAGCGCCGACGCGGCGTAATAACCTGGAAAACACGGGGCGGTCGGTCTTAAGCGAGGGGGTCTGAGCAGGGCGTCACCTTTTGGGGTCCTTACAAATGACGAGAATCCAAGGGACGTGGCCTTCCCGGTAGTGCGGCAGCAGGACCAGCTCGGGGACCAGATAGGAGTTGTAGAGCCAGACCCCGAAGACGCCGCTGATGCACAGCCAGCCCGCGGGGTCCACCACCATGTGCAGTCGCAGTTTGGGGGCCACTGCGGACACAGCTCCGTTTGAGGACATTTTCAAGAGGGACACTTCAGGTTCAACAACAACGCAAGTGCTCGAAAATGGACAAACACTATCACACACTAGTAGTTATTAGTTAAAGCAGCGCTGGGAAAAGTGAGGGCTCCCTCTGGTGGCGAAAATAATATGCCCTGAACTCACTTGCACATCCATCAAGTCGGTTTTGACACATTTGCCCACAAAATCAGAACGTGGCTTGATTAAGAAAACATTTTGTTATTTGGCATTATTTTGGTCTCAAAGTACCGCGAAACAATATTTGAGAAGCCCCAAAAAAGGAAGGAAGTTGGCCTTAATATATATATAATCAAGTTAAAAACCAGTCCGCCCTCAGTGATGATGAAATCAAACAAATCTCGAATGATCGAAAATATCCAAATGCTCGCGATATTACAAGATGGAATATACTCATAAATATTAAAAGATGAAACATACTTTTTGAGCGGCGTCCTGTGCAGCTCAGGTGGCTTCGATATGCACTTCCGTGTTCAAGTGCAGCGGGAGGGGCAGGATGTACCTTCCAAAATAAGAGCACACATCAGAAATAGCTTTCGATAAATGGAAGATGAACGTTTAAACCGTTGGGCTCGCAACTCTGGGGTCGAGGGTTCGATCCCAGGTGGGCCCACACTGTGTGGAGTTTCCATTTTGTCTGTGGGTTTTCAGTGGGTACCCTGGCTTCCTCCCACATCTCCCAAATTATGCATTCTAGGCTGATCGTATGTTAAATTACGTCCAAGGAAATGTGATTGGTTGTCCTTTTGTCTGCTTGGGTGGCCACCGATTGGCTCCAGCACCCCCCGCGACCCTCATGGTTGGGAAAAATGAATGACTAAATGGAAGGTGACGGCATTCCAGGTGACGTGATCATGATATCATTGTTTTATTACTATCATTGTTAAGTTTTCATTGAATTTTTGCACAAAAAAACATGATCTGAAGACCCCGCCCCCTCCCTGACTCCCCAAACCCACCACTACAGTTACACTTTGCTCAAAAACACATTTGAAAAGAAAAAAGGGGCAAGAAAAAAAAAATCAAAGTAAATTACAGCAATGTTGCGACCAAAAATAATAATAATAATAATGCGAGATCAAATCAAATAACCCTGAAAGAGATAATATAACAGCAACAGCCAGAATAATTAATTAATCATTAGAAGACGATACCCAGCACCTTAATACAAAGATCAAGTTGGCGAGAAAAACTGACTGGAACAACTCAAAAACAGGAATTCAAATAAAGGACAGTGTCTCAGCGTCGTCCCAGTGTGTGTGTGTGTGTTTTGATGCTTTGCGGCTCTAAAGCCGCACGTGGCTCTCTCCGTCATCCTGTCGGGAATTTCCACAAAGTCGAAAGGCAGCCGGGATTTGAAAAAAAAACGCACGCCTGGAACCGATCCCGCTTACGAGAAAATAGAACGGCAAATTAAAAAAGTTACGGTTGTCGGCCATCTTGCGTCAGGGGCGAGATAGAGCCAATCGTCTGTCTCTCTGGCGAAAAAAAATGTTTTTAAAAGAGCGGATGAAAAATAACAGTTCAGGTTTGTTTATCTAGTGTGGAAAACAGTATCCAGTATTTTTGGAGGAATATTAATATGCGGGTGAGAATTTGAGTTTATGGCAACGTAGAATTGAGCGCACTATAAAAGTCCGCTAACGCGAGACGCCCCTCCCCTTGTGATTTAGGCCACGCCTTGGGCTTCGAAACGCGGGCTGACCCCGCCTTTTCCAGTGCACGAGTGTGTTAAAAAAAGAAACTCCAAAGAAAAGCCGTAAAACGAGAATACGCATTTTGTTTTGGGGATTACCGTCGACTCGAACTGGCCTGACCTGACAAGAGAAAATGACGGATTCAGGGGGAGGGGGGCTTTAGAGTCGGAGCGGGGGTCTGTCTGAGAAAAGACACCCGGCGGGCTCGCTCGGGAGTCCGCTCCGTCCTTCGGGGGGAAAAAAGTCCCGTCCTCGGGGGGGCCGCGTTCCAAAAAGAAAGGGGGCGAGAGTTGACCATGCAGAAAAAGCGCAATAAATGGCAAGTAAGTAAAGGGCAAAGGCTCACTGGCTGCCAATCACGGCGATGGACGTCCAATGTGCCTGAAGCGGGAGGGCTGCTGGTGACGTAAAGGGGCGGGACGTTCCAACCCTTCCGCTTGAACAGGATTGGACGTCCGTTGCCGTCGATGGCGGCTAGCGAGCGCAAAAAAAACGTGTTCTACCTCTGGCCAAAAGGCAACTTCCCACGCGGACGTCCAATTGGCCGTCGATGCGGGAGATTGGACGTCTGTCGTCGGCGGCGCTAAAAGAGTGGACCCGCCCTCGCCCCCGAGAAGCTCCTCCCCCTTCCTCCTCCTCTTCCTCCTCCATCGAGCTGGGCTCACAGCTTGAGCTCGTTGGCGATCTTGGAGGCAATGTTCTTGAAGGCCATGGACGTGCCCGAGATGCGCTTGAAGCGCACGCCGTTGAGGGAGAGGCGGGGCAGCTTGCAGACCTCCATCTCCCATTGGACAAAGTCGTCGCGCGCCGGGTTGCCCGACATGCACAGCAGCATGTAGCGCTCGCGCAGCTCGTAATCGCAGCTGTTGGAGTCCAGCACCTTGCGGATCTCGCGCATCATCTCCGTGGGCTCCATGGACGACGTGGTCTTCATGGACCAGGTGAAGCGCAGCGAACGGGGCTTGGCCGCCTCCTTCTGGCCGGGCGCGGCGGGAGGCGCGCCGCCTGGTTTGACAGGGGACAACGACAGAGACCCCGTGAGGCGCCGGCTCGTTTTCGCGACCGTGGCGCCCTCGCGTACCCGTGTTCCCGGATCCCGGCGAGGAGTTGTTCTCGTCGTTGTTGGAGGAGGAGGACAGCACGCCGCCGGACGTCTTCTCCGACTTGTCGGCGTGGCCGCTCAGCATGGACCTGGTTTGGAGGGGAGGGGGGGGAACACCACGGTTAGAGAGGACCGAGGTCCGACGCGCGCCGCGGCGTTTGGGAAGGCGGCCATTTTCCCCCTCAATCGCTCGCGCAAGCATGCGGGGTCACCTCCACACCAGCACTCGCTCCCGATTGATTGGTCTGCCCGTTAGCACCTTCACCCGATTAATTCCCACAGCAGCATCTACGGCAGGGGGGTGTCAAACTCAACCCGGGCGGGGGCCACGTAGCAATTTGGGGCCCTCCCATTGGACGACCGTGGCGGCCGTTAACTCAATAAATGGATGGATATTTTTGGTTCGGCGTGAACCCCCGGGCCGCGGGTTTGACACCTGCCTGCCATCTACGTTACGTCTCCACTCTACTGATTCTGATTGGTGCTTTTTTAGGCGGAGGTTGTGCTTTTTTTTAAGGATCTCACCTGCTCCCTTCTTCCCGACCCTCTCCCTCAAACGGGCTCCTCGGGAAAAATCAACACAAGTTTAGTTTTTCCGCCTCGCCTGGCCCCGCCCCCACCCGAGCAAACGGGCCAAACCGAACCCGAGCACATATTCCGTCATTAGGATCGAGGTCACGTCGGTCGGCACAGACGTAGACAACAAGACAATGAAGACAGACGGCAGTGACGCGTTCTGACCGACAGGTGGCATCAGAGTGACACCTCGCGATGCGTTCACTCGTAAGAAAATCGTAAGGAAACTTTTCGGAATGGCAACTTTACTGTGGCGTGCAAGACGGGGGCTTCACCTGACCTTCCAAATCATCGACTCGTGCTAATGCTAATGACATTTGACGCTAGCGGCTCGTGGACGTAGACAGCCTTGTTTACAGTCCGGCGACGCCCCCGTATCGCGGGCCACGGAAGACCCTTGTCGGTTTTTGGAAGCAGCAAGTTCAAACATTTCAAAAAATTATATTCGGACCGCGACCGCCATCCACTCGCGTTGCGCCTGCTGCTCTCCGTTAGCCAGCCAATGAGAGGAGAGGGAAAGAGTAGGAGAGCGAAAACCTCCAGGAAAACAAAATGAAAATTAAATTTTAAAAAAGCCCCATCCCTCCGCCAACTGTCTCCATCTTTGCCACTAACATTTTTTTTTTCCAGTCCGTTCGTTATTTGCGGCGGACGCTAATGTCGGACGAGCTAGAAAAATAGCCAAACAGGGGGGAATGTTATGGTTTTCTTAAGTAGAAACTGATATCAAATTGCAATTGATTATTTTGTGAATTGAAAAATCTGAGATTAGCTGGCCGTCCGCTAGCGATTGGACGCCCGTCGACGGGAGAGAAACGGGGCTTAGGTGTTAATGGGCCGAGCCGTGGTGGAGGTGATGGCGGCGAGCAGGCGAGTGAGCGAGCGAGCGTGGCGGGTGAGGGAGGGGCATTAGTTGGCGTGAAGATCCACCCCCCCAAAAAATAAAAATAAAAAATGAAAACCAAAATAAAAAAAGGTGTCCAAACACAACTGAAAAACCAGTCCAGACGGCTGAGAAAATAATATAAAAAGGGCGCAACCACAGAAAGGTGAAAAAGATAAGGAAGATTGCTACACAAAACACCAAAGGGGGAGAAAAAAATACTCATATGTCAAATAAATATGAAGGAGGGAAAATAACGGACAGCATCAAGGCTTTGGAGTTAACAACGTTGGGGGTGTTGGCCTACCTTCTGGGAAACCTGAACGACAGATTTCTACAAAAAACAAGAGGGAGACACGGAGGTGTCAACGTGGGAAGACATTCCGCCCAAAATGCGTTCCAGATCGAGCTAGCATCGCTGCGTCGCTAAGTCTACAATCAGTTGCCGTAATAAAATTTGGTAAAATTCGAAATGTCAATCCTGACATTTAAGATATTTGAAAGATAACCCATGGACAAATAAATGTACACTTGTTAAAATTGGACGTCTAGCAATGTCAATGGCGGCCAGGGAGTTAAATAACGGCCTTAAAAAGGCTTAAAAGAAGCGCAAATGTACGATTAAAAGTAAAAACTGAAAACTATAAATCAGCAATTTTGTCATATGTTAGGAAATCTGACAAAACGTACTTTAATCAGTGAATACATTTTTGTTGGATACCCATTGGAACCCTAAATATATTGATTTATATTTTGTCCACGTTTTTGTTATTGGTGAAAGATTTTGATGGTTGTTAAATCACCTGATTTTTGGTTTCGTTTTTTTTTTGCCAAGACTTTTATACTTCTATACGTTTTATTTCCATTTGAAGCTAACTCGAACTTTTGCTGGTTTGTTGACATGTTAGCCAAATTGAATTAGCAACGTTAGTAGTTAGCAGGGAATTGCATTCGAGACAGCCATTTTAAAAACAACTCCCGCGAGAGAGAACTAATTTGAACGTTTGGCTCGGGCGGGACCGGCGGCGGACGAGTTCATCTTCGCCGCCCACGCTCGCCGCTAAATTACAGCGGAGAGCCAGCAGGTGGCATGGGAGCCCCCTTTTTGGCGGAGACGACAAGGACGTACGGTAGGTGGTTCCTCGGAGGAAATGAGCACATGAAATGACATGTAACATAAACCTAGTTATTTTCTGCTCAGTCTGAAACCTCAAAGGGCCAAAAAAAGGTTTTGGGGCCGCTATCGCCGCGCTTGGGGGGTCCAATTCAGCTGGGTTTTTTTCTTTCTTTCCGCCACATCTCCTCTCGCGTTTCGCTCACCTGCGTACAAACTTGGACGTGAACTTGCTGAAAATGCCGGTGGCGCCGTGCGTCCGCCGGGCCTGGCTGTTGCCGTGCGAGAGCGACGGCGAGGCGGGCCCGCCGGGGTAGGCCGAGCCCTGCTGGTCCCGGGCCCCCCGCTGCTGTCCCGCGTGGAAGGTGTTGCGGATCACCACCCCGCGGGAGAAATTGGTGCCGCGGTCCGTCGCCGCCGCGCTGCTGATGTTGTGGGCCGACGGCGAGGCGCCGGGCGCCCGCTGAGGTGGGACGCTGCGGGGGGAAAACAGGGTTCAAACAGCTACTTCTACTTTATAAGCCTGGCGGGCCACCAGTCCCAGTTCCACGACAGGCTACAAACTACAGTGGTACCTCGACCTACGATCAGCTCTACCTACGACATGCTCGTGGTACGATGAAAATTTCGATCGAAAAATTCGCCCTGGATACGATCAAAATTTCGAGATGCGACCAAGCCAGGTGGCCATGACATGAGAGGCTGTTTATCATTGTAGCGCACTGTCTTTTTTTGGCCGCATCTCTTTCGTGTATTACAGATATCTACGAGCACTGAACGATTTATTCAGACGAGTTTCCACCAGGAAACGCACAACGCGCATGCGCGGGCAAAAAGAGGGCTTTCTGGGTAATGAAGTATACTCGTGCACACAACACCGATAGCCAATGGCACCCTTTCTCAGAATAAAACGTCATTACCCACAATCAATACGTGGGTAGGCTGTTATTCCTTCTTTAGCCTGTTAGCTCCCGCAATCGCTCATTCAAGACTACTTGTCGTTGGCAAGTGGTCGTGCGTTATCCTATTGTGAGGACATTTTTGTGCATCATTTTAGGAATATTTTGAAGGGAATACAAGAGCAAACAGTCCATCGATAGTGAACGTGAGGGTGGAGGCGTGGCAACCCGGAAAACAAAGGTAACAAAAGACAAAACTAGAATTCAGTTTTGTGTAAAGTTACATTAAACGTATGTTTGAGTGTGTCTGTATATATTAACCCAAGTTCATTTAAATTTGTTTGTTCGGTTATGAGTGCGTTGTCGTGGAAAGTCCCCCCGAAACCCCAACCCACCCCCTCTGTGCGTCTCTCTCTCACGTCGGCGAAATCTGCCTAATTTTAGTTATATTAAACACATTTTATTACTATTAAACCACTAGTTATGTGTTACTTTGTTAATAGATGGCGAATTAGAAGAAATTAAACATTTTTTCCAATCCAATATCCTGTTTTTGGTGTTTTTTCAGAGTGTTGGAACCAATTCATTTGTTTTTACTTCATTTCAATGGGAAACGTTCGCTCGGGTTACGAAAAGCTCGACATACGATCTCAGTCTCGGAACGGATTAAGATCGTATATCGAGGTACCACTGTAAATAGAATTGCGTTCACGCGTCATTGGGCGCCACTTCAAAGCGTATTTCGCCATCATCGGCGCTCCGGATGACGGCTGGCGTAGTCAAAAAATAATAATAAAAAAATAAACCCAGGGGAGATGGTGCTAGATGAGACTTGCCTGGGTCGTGGTGCATGCAGGTCAGAGGGGCATGGATGATTGGAGGAAGACAAGGACTTGTGGTGGCGGGGACGCGAGGACAGGACGGCGGAGGCCGAGGCGGTGGAGGCGCGGGAACCCGGAGTGTTTAGGCTGGGAGGGACACGGTGAGGACAGGACGTGGGCAAACACACGCGGGTGGGCGTGTGTTTGGGACGCTCGGGTAAGTACATGGTTAGAGGCGGGATGGGTTCAATCAAATACACGTGGAATGAAGGGATACATTTCAAAATACATAATAAACAACTGCGGACATTTTTTGTCCACGTTTTCTTGTGGGTTGTTAAATCGGCGAACAGAGGGAATGATGGGGGAAGGGGGCGGGGCAAAGCCATGTGAGGTTGGAACATTAATGAAAAGCAGTAATGGTAAAATGCTAATGTTGAGGGAAAACTAGCAATGGCTTCTAATGGGGATCGAACCCGAATCTCCTTTAGCGCGTACCTGTCTTTGCCGTTCTGGATGCTCTGGCCCAGCGTGGCCCGCTCCGTCAGAGGAGAATTACGACTACGGCCGGTGCCGGTGGACAGGATGCTGTTCTGAAAGCCGGGCGGAAGAAAAAAACATTTTAGTCGGGCGATTGATGAGTAACTTGATCTTTGGACCCCCACGCGGACCAATGGAAAAAAAAAAGGTGACTCACGGTGGAGGGCGTGGCGCTCTTCTTGCGGTCCGACGACACCAGGGGGCTGGCCGAGACCTTGTTGGAGGAGCTTCCCGAGGAACCTTTCCTCCCGGAATCCTCCCCGGCGGCCCGGTTGTCCGCTTGCCCGCCCCTCTTGGAGTAGGAGGAGCCTGGAGAGGACACCAGAGATGGAGCGTTTGGCAACCCGCGGTTCCCACCAGGGTACAACGGTCGATTGGTCGCCGGTCTTTTGGTCGCCCGGAAGGTTATTGATAATTTCCATTTAAATCGTTGCTCAAATTCCCTAAATACAAACTGTGAATTATTATTTAGTCATACTTAATGCACTAGTCATTATTAGGCTAAAGAAAAGCTCCAAATTTCCCGTACTTTGATTGTTTTTTGTTGGAGAACTTGTTAAGACCCTGACTGACGTCGCTTCTTAAAGGGACAGCGCATGTATATACAAACTCGTCTACACTCACGTCGGCTCAGTGAAACTGCTCATGGCCATTGTTGGCTTTTATTCATGCGTAGACCGTGTTGTTTTACCTTGTTTTGTCGCCGGTCTTTTGGTTGTCGGTCTTTTGGTCGCCTGTTGTCGCGGTTCGGGCAAACAAAAGACCGCGACCAAAAGACCGGCGACCAAAAGACCGGCGACCAAAAGACCGGCGACCAAAAGACCGGCGACCAAAAGACCGGCGACCAAAAGACCGGCGACCAAAAGACCGGCGACCAAAAGACCGGCGACCAAAAGACCGGCGACCAAAAGACCGGCGACCAATCGACCACACACGCCCACCAGCGCCCCGCCCGTGTCTCACCCTGCTCGGTAGCCCTGCGGCTTTGAGCCTTCTGGTTGGAGGACACGCTTCGCTGCACCTGAAAGAGACGAGAAGAGCCATGAGGCGGGTTTGGGGGGGGAGGTGGCGTCAACACTCGGGTAGCTAGCTCCACGTTAAGACGTCGCCGTCGTCCGACTGTTAGCTAGCGATAGTTCCCGTTGTACCTTGTGCGGCGGGGAGGGGACATTTATGTTGCTTACGTCGCTGCCGGGCCGCGGTTTGATGCCGCTCTCCTCCAGCTGGTGCGGAAAAGACAGCAGAGTCACGCGGGCGTACGGCGAAGGGAGACGGGTAGAGGTCGTACCTCAGAGTTCCTGTAGTCCAGTAGCAGGTAGGTCGCCATGACGTCGTTGTACTTCTGATTCACCAGAGAGTCCTGGATCTCCTCTTGGGAGAATCCCATCTGGAGCATGACGTCTGCAAAGAGTCGCCCGTGTTATCCTTGTAAAAAAAAAAACGGGGTCCGTCAGGGTCCCACCTGTCCTCCTGGGGTCTTTGTAATCTGGCTGCGGTTCGATGTAGGGCTTCAGTTCCTCCTCCTCGTGTCCTAAGTTCAACCACCTGTCCCTCATGATCTGCTGCTGGGAAGACAAACCCTAACGTCAACCGAGGCGACGAGGATGAGGATGAGAATGAGAATGAGAATGAGGATGAGGATAAGGATAAGGATGGACGGCTTGGCGACTGGCGAACCTCTAGGCTTCCTCTTTTGGAAGGGTTCAGGATGAGGAACTTCTTCAGCAGGTTCTCGCAGTCGGTGGACATGTAGAAGGGAATCCTGTATTTCCCGCGGAGAACACGCTCTCTCAGCTCCTGCGGGAGGCGTGGCTTAGGGTTACGGTTTGGCGGCGGTCAGAGACGACGACTCCCAATTTTCCGGACCGTGTCTTCGCGGTTTGGCGTCCGGGGGACGGTTGGACGTTGAAAAGTCAACGCGGCTAAAAGGCTCAGGAACATCATCGGGGACCCATACCACCCTGGTCACAATCTGTTCCAGCTGCTACCCTCTGGCAGACGTTATAGGTCCCACAAAGTACGGACAAATAGGCTTAAGGACAGTTTTTTTCCCCACATCCATCAGAACTCTAAATTTGCGGTAACACAACATACATTCCCTTCTGAGGTAATACATACCTGTCAACCTCTGCCGATAACTGCCCTTATAAATGATTATGATTCCCCTTACAAACCCCCCAAAAACCTTACAAACACCGTACGACTCGGGGGGGGTGATGCAATGTATCCATAACGGCAGAATGCCAAATTACGAGTCCGTAACTATCACTTATTTAGGTCTTTTGCCGAGTAAACGCACCTTGTGGAGAAGCACTACCAATTTCGTCATACGCAGTTTCTGGGTGTGATGACAAATAGGCTTTTGTTGTTGATGATGACGACAGGGCCTATGTCCGATTATTATTATTATTATGTACAAAAGCAACATGCTTATTTATATTTATCTATTTATGTATGTATGTATTTATTAACTTATTTATGACCTATTTATGTCTAAAATGTCTTTTGCTGTGTCTGTATTCTCGCCCTCTTGCTACTGTGACAGTGAAATTTCCCGAATACGGGATGAATAAAGTTATCTAATCTAATCCTTCGCGGGGGAGGACAATACCGACATCACATTCGGTATGGGGCCGCCCACCCAAAATGCGCCCGTGCGTCATCGCGACGTGGCTCGACGCCCGCTCTGGCTCCGGACGCGAACGCCGCGGGCGTCCCACGCCGAGACCCAGTCGGTACCAACCTTGAGATTCTGCCCGTCGAAAGGCAGCGAGCCGCTGACCAGCGTGTAGAGGATGACGCCCAGGCTCCACACGTCCACCTCCGGCCCGTCGTACTTTTTCCCCTGGAAGAGTTCGGGCGCGGCGTACGGCGGGGAACCGCAAAACGTGTCCAGCTTGTTCCCCAGAGTGAACTCGTTGCTGAAGCCGAAATCGGCGATCTTGATGTTCATGTCGGCGTCCAGGAGCAGGTTCTCCGCCTGCGGACAGGACCAGAGGACGGGATTCAGACGGGGGGAGTCGCCCCACTTTTCTCCAAAGTTTAGTAGCCAAACGAGTCGACCCACTCGACGACGACAGCTCCGGTTGCCGAGCGAGTGGGCCCCGGTTGCCTAGCAACAGGTGCACTGTCCTTTTCACTGCTCTAAATACTCCCTACCTTCTGCGCGCTATGATCTCAAGGCTGGAAGAAGCCTTCCTGGAAACGCCGGAGACCACGGCGTGGAAGCTTTGAGCCCCTCGCCTTCTCACAAAAACGCGCCGGCGCCGTTTAGGCCGTGACCGGACGTTTTGTCGAAAGACGTTTGGTCGACGGACGTTTGGCCGACGGACATTTCGTCGAACGGACGTTTCGTCATCGCCGGGTTCGCTCGCTCTCAAAATTATAATCATGAGAGAGCGAGAGAGAGAGAGAGCGAGAGAGAGAGAGAGAGAGAGAGAGAGAGAGAGAGAGAGAGAGAGAAAGAGAGCGAGAGAGAGCGAGAGAGAGCGAGAGAGAGACAGACAGAGAGAGAGCGAGAGAGCGAGAGAGAGAGAGAGAGAAAGAGAGCGAGAGAGAGAGTGAGAGAGAGTGAGAGAGAGAGCGAGAGAGAGCGAGAGAGAGCGAGAGAGAGAGCGAGAGAGAGCGAGAGAGAGCGAGAGAGAGAGCCATTGAAAGCGATCAACCAGGTAATCTCTCTCTCTCAAAATTATAATCATGAGAGAGAGAGTGAGTTTGTAATTGCATTGACAATGTAAGAGCATTAATATCTGAATATCTAATATCAAAATTATCAATAAATTGCGTATTATTGGCGTGTGTGCACTTGTTTCTCGTCACACGTTACACGTTTTTCAAACTACGGCCCGCGGGCCATATACGGCCCGTTAGGCTTTTTAATCCGGCCCGCCGACGTTGTCCAAATGATAGTAAAAATCAATGACTTCATTCATTTCCCTTACCGCTCATCACTCTCAATTTTAAAGACTGCTTTCTTCCGTTGAATAATATGTTCTTAATGTTGAAAGTAAATGTGAAAATACATTTTCACCTTCAATTGTGTCTTTTTTCTTATATTTCAATCCCCAGGTTTGATTAAAAAAAAGAAAAAAAACAGACCACATTATCCATCAAATCTCACCTTGAGGTCTCTGTGTACGATACACTTTTGATGGCAATACTGCACCGCTGACACAATCTGCAGAGAGAGAATTTCATCAGAAAAAGCCATCCGACAGGTTTTTCGCTGCGGTCACACCTGTCGGAATTTGGCACGGGCTTCCTTCTCCTTCATCCTGCCGTGAGCCACCAGGTAATCGAAAACCTCGCCTGGCAGATAAGCGCAATGAGGGTTCCGTTCCGCCGCCGGAGGCGAATATCAGCCGGTCTTACCGCCGCTGGCGTACTCCATCACCAAGTACAGAGTCTTCTCGGTCTCGATCACCTCAAAGAGTTTCACTGAAGGGGGAGGAGGAGTCATGAGACGGACGTCGAGGGGAACCCGGCGGTTTGTCCACTCACCTATGTTGGGGTGGTTCAACATCTTCATGATCCTCACCTCCCGGAAGAGCTAGCAAAAAAAACAGAAACAGCGTGGAAAACCGTTTTGGATTAAAAACAGGATTTTCCCAACCACGTACCGTCGGAAAGATTATTTCAAAAAAAAAAAAAAACGGGCAGTTTGTCCCGAAACTGCTAGCCTGTGCTAGCACGCTGTTAGCCGAGTTCATCCGCATGTCAATAAAACTCTTTTGAGCCATCCCTCCCACTTCAAATGGATTGGACACATAGCCAACGACGCCTGCAAACTAGCCGTTAGCTTGTATGTGTGTGTTTTTCCTTGAAATTGACTTTTTTTTTCCATCTTCGTCACAGAGCCACTATCCTGCGCTAGCGCGCTGTTAGCCGAGTTCATCCGCATGTCAATAAAACTCTTTTGAGCCATCCCTCCCACTTCAAATGGATTGGACACATTGCCAATGATGCCTGCAGCTTAGCCGTTAGCTTGTATGTGTGTGTTTAATTCCTTTAAATTGACTTTTTTTCCCAACTTCGTCACGGAGCCGCTATCCTGCGCTAGCGCTCTGTTAGCCCAGTTTATCCACATGCCAATAAAACTCTTTTGAGCCATCCCTCCCACTTCAAATGGATTGGACACATAGCCAACGACGCCTGCAAACTAGCCGTTAGCTTGTATGTGTGTGTTTTTCCTTGAAATTGACTTTTTTTTTCCATCTTCGTCACAGAGCCACTATCCTGCGCTAGCGCGCTGTTAGCCGAGTTCATCCGCATGTCAATAAAACTCTTTTGAGCCATCCCTCCCACTTCAAATGGATTGGACACATTGCCAATGATGCCTGCAGCTTAGCCGTTAGCTTGTATGTGTGTGTTTAATTCCTTTAAATTGACTTTTTTTCCCAACTTCGTCACGGAGCCGCTATCCTGCGCTAGCGCTCTGTTAGCCCAGTTTATCCACATGCCAATAAAACTCTTTTGAGCCATCCCTCCCACTTCAAATGGATTGGACACATTGCCAACGACGCCTGCAGCTTAGCCGTTAGCTTGTATGTGTGTTTTTTCCCCTTTAAATTGACTTTTTTTTCCCCAACTTCGGCACGGAGCCGCTATCCTGCGCTAGCGCGCTGTTAGCCAAGTTCATCCGCATGTCAACAAAACTGATGACCGCTACTAGTAGAAGTCCAATCTATTTGAAGTGGGAGGCTTGGCACCTTGACTGTTTGCTGCCATCCCTCCCACTCTAAATAGATTGGACACATTGCCAACGACGCCTGCAGCTTAGCCGTTAGCTTGTATGTGTGTTTTTTCCTTTAAAAAAAAAATTCCACCTTTACCGACCACACCCTTATCCGACCTATCTTCCCTCTTCTTATCTTTCAGTTATTAAACGCACGCGCGGTAAATGATGACTTTTTGTGTTTGTTCCGCTTGGGTCGTTCCACCCTAAATCCTTTTTTTCCGCTATATTCTTTAAATACGCCGATCTTTTTGCACGAATGAGAGGGTGAACTCGGTGGCAGTTATGCGGCTGGTGCGTTTCTATTTGTTCGCGCACGCCGACAAACCCCACCCTATCCACCATCAAAGGAAGTAATTGCAGCTTATTTCCTGTAATTAAAATGCGCTGAAAACGGCAGCGTTTCAGAAGAGCAAAAAGGAAGAGTCGGACTGAAAAGAAGGGAGCAAAGGTCAACGGGACATTTGCTGTTGTTTTTTTCCTTTGTGAGTGGGTGAGCGAGTGAGTTGGACCCACCTTCTGCAAACTGGAGGAGTTGAGCTGGGTCTTATCTATGATTTTCACAGCCACCTGGCAGGGAAGACGAAAAATAAATAATAAAGAGTAAGTTGCTGGGAGGGAGAGGAAAGCGGCCAGTTGGCGAGAGAGGCTTTTTATTTCGAGAACACGTCATGGCGGCAGGCGGCGTTTGCATAACGGGGGTCGAGGGTCATCGGCGTGCTATGAAAAGAGAGAGGGGGTGACGAAAGCGAGACTAAAATAGAAGGGGGAGTGGGTTGACTTGGGCAGGAGGGGGGGGTTAGTCCGGGACGCAAGACAAATAAGGGTCTTCTTTCTGGCTTTTCTTCAATAAATGCCTTTGTTTTTCATGTGTATTACATGCGTAGTAGCACGGAGTGTTTTCGGGGTGTCGTACATTGACAGGGCCCGCCCACGTGCCTCCCGACCAATGAGCTGGCTCGTCCGGGCCAGAGAGGCACGACGACGGCGGGGTCAAACAGAGTGGAGCTAAAAATGCTCCCAATTCTCTATTTTCAGCCTCGGAACCGGCGTCCAATCCGTTTGGAGCTTCGGCCGGGCTCCCGCTTCGAAACGGATTGGACGCCGGGGCCGTCTCCGAGCGGACGGAAGGGGCGTCTACCTCTTTCCCGGTGAGGATGTGGCGAGCCAGTTTGACTTTGGCGAAGTTGCCCTTGCCGATGGTCTTCAGAAGACGATAGTTGCCGATGTGCGGCTGCTCGTCGGTGGCGGTGGAGTTCCGACATCGCGCCATGCTGAGGCGGGCCGACGACTTGGACTCCTGAGGGATGACAACACAAGGTCTGGTCGGGTGAACGGGGAAAAACTTTGGCGTGACAACGCGCCCACCTTGTTTCATTCGGATCCGTCCGCGGATAACGGCAGAATAGCTCAAAGGCTGCCACGCCGATTTCGATTTGGTTTCCTTAGCGGCGCGACGGCTAGCGACGGCGTACCCGATCCGGGAAAGGGTGACTCTAGCGGCGCCGGGGTGACGACGCGCGCAAGTCTGCACACATCCCGTACGCACAAAGGCGCGCAAGCACCGACAAGCGCGCGGCGAGCGGCGCTAGCTCGTCAAAAGTATCGATACGGAAAAGCGGTATTGGTGGGAGGTGCGTCCTGGCCAGAGGAAGAATACGTTTTATTTTGACGGTGCTAGACGTTGGCAATAAGGGATGCGGACACCGGCGGTGAACTTTAGCACGCGGGTGTTACGCTCGGTGTCAGTTTGGTGCGAGTAAAGTAGCGCCAGTTGTGAAGAAATCCCGATGGAGTAAATCGGGGGGGTTCAAACGCAAGCCAGTTTTTTATTGGCTCGCAGTAAATGATAAAAAAATATCATCGAACGTTAATTCCAGTTTTCGCAAAAGGGACACTGGAAAAGTATCATTGGACACCCACCGGGATACACGAACCCGATGCGGCTATTTTGGCCGACCAATCCAAAAAATGACAACGAATCGCCATGACTTTGTTTCCATGGCGACGGACGAGGCCCAAACGGCAGGGAAGTCTGGGATAAAGGCAGGTGAACGGCGTGCCGCCACACCTACTACGACACCCGACCGGAAAGGCTTGTTTCGCCGTCGTCGCCGTAGCGACGGCGTCACCTGTTCGCGCGGCGATTGACGGCGCCGCCGTCGCGGTTCAATTAAAGTGTCATTCCGGGCGAGAGAAACGCAAAGCGTGCCTGAAAGAGCGCTACCGTGCGAACGTGGATGTGTAGACGCGCGTCTCTGTTGCTAAGCCCCCCGTCGCCGACGTTTATTTTCTGCCTAGCAACCGGGCGGATTCGACGTTGCCGATGACTCATTTCGCGGCAGAGCCGCAAAAAAAGCGTAGCGGAGAGGTTTCGTGGGCCTTCCGAACCCGGGTGGACGTCCGAGCCATTCGGAGCGGGGGGGACGGCGACCGATCGAAAAGGATCGGACGTCCGCCGGCGACCGAATGGATCGGACGGCGTGAAACGACCCCGCGTTTTCCTCGAGCTAAATTCCCCGTCAAAACGAATCGGGGCCCCGTCAATGAACGGGTTTAGAGGCGTGGCCGTGATAAAGACACGGTGGCCACGCCCCCTCTACACCTCCAACAGTAAAGGGTGACGTCAAGGGAAGACTCGTATTTCGTGCTCCGTCGGTCTCGGAGGGACACGGTAAAACAGGAAATACTGTACTTCCTCACACGCGCGCAGCAAATAGTCAACGGCTGAGCTCATTTGAACTCGACAACTGTTTTGCTAGCCAAAACAGCAGCCGGGACGGGAGGCCCGGCGCCGGAAATGTCAAAAGTCCAGGTCCAAAAATCACCAGGGCCGTCTTATTTTGATATAAAAGACTTTGGGGAAGGTCCTGAAAAATAACAACTTATCAAATGTGGAAAGCATTTCCAACACGGGAATTTTCTTCACAAAATTCGCCAATTATTTTTGGACATTCGGGATCACAACAAAACACGTCTTCAGAATGTCCAACTATTGTTTTGTTGTCACAATATAACGCGGGTTAAGGTAAGTCTAGTCCGCTCAACACGGGTTAAAAATATCTGCATTTGTGGAGTCCACTTTTAGGGTTTACGTTACATCACACACACAAAAACAGCTCGTGTCCTTGGTGTATTCTGAGACTTGACGCCTTACTATACATGGCTTATTTACAAGATGGTCGCTCGCGTTACAATAATACAATATTGGTATAGAATAGAGCAAAACTAGGAGCAGAAATCTAGATATAAAGCTATATTAAAAGGGCAGAAAAATTTGCCTTTTTGTCAGCCTTAAAGTAAAATAAAATATATATCTTACACATCCAGACTGGCTCCGCTGGATTGGACGTCTATGGCTGTCAGTGTCAGAAGATGCGTTCAAGGGAGCTAGTTTTTTTTTACTTGAATTGTATTTTGGCAGACAATAATAGGCAAATCTTACCTGGCCGGAGGAATTTTCAATGACTTGCACCAATGGGGTCCTTGTTGACATTTTGGATGGTCGTCCTTTGCAACAAGAAGAAAAAAAGGCTGCCCGAAAGTCGGACTTTTCACTGGTTTTTGGACATTCAAGCTGGGCCTAAGAGCCCAAGTGCTCGGAACACGGCCCGTGAAGCAACAAGTTGGATCCCCACATCGGCGGCTAGCATTTAGCTAGCGTCAGTCGTGCGTCTCATGTCGGTCGACGATTTGGAAGAATCTCTCTCGTCACTCGGTAGAATCGGGCTCGATCGGAACCGCTCGGCGGCGTCGGTAGCGACGAAGGAATCCAAAATTGGCGAGCGGGGGTGCATAAACAAGACAAGGTTCAACTCGGTGACGCGACGACAAACGTCCGCTGTGTGTTAGCTTCCGAGTCATTTATCGGCGCTTCTTGTTGCTTTTTTTTGGGCCCTTCTGGAGTTCGGCTTCCTTCCCGAGGAGTTTGGGGGAAAAAGGAGCAAAAGAGCCCCGGAAAAAGAAAAAAAAAGTCTTGAGGCCAAAAGTTATTCCCGGCGAGGAGGTCTCGCTCCCGACCTTGCCAACTCACAGCGAGGGTTCGTCCCCGGCAAGCTATCCGGGTTGGGGAATGGAGAGGAATAAAGTCGGCAGAGAGCCTAACATGGCCAGAATGGCGACGATTTCAGCCGATATTTCCTTTCCTTCGTTTGCTTTTTTAGCCCATGGAGCTAGCCCGACTTTCCCTTCAAGGCGGAGCTAACTGGGCTAGTTCGCTAGCCGCTAGCGCTCCAGCGGAGGAGGAGGGGAAGGAGGAGGAGGAGAGGAGGAGGAGGCTGGTGCCACCGAAAGTCCAAAATCCACGAACCTGGCGTCTTTCGCTTTTACGGGGATAATAAGGTCGTCCACCAGGAGCGCACTGCACTGCGGCGCGGCCGATAAACAGCCGATGACGACGTTCCTTCCACCGATTAGCCTGCAAGTTCGGAATCAAGCGGTCCCGTCCATGACGGCAGCAGACGGTGTCCTCCTGGGTTCGAGCACGGGGGGAGGAAAAGGGAGGGTCGTCAGGCTGCGTCCGAATGCGGTTCAAGCGCGGCGGACAGCCCTCCTCGTACCGGAACAAGCTCGAGGCAACATGGCTGCTTGCTTGCACCACCAACACCGCCGGAGAGGGAGGGAGGAGGAGGAGGAGGAGTGGGAGGCAGGAAGGGGGAGACATTCAGCATCATCTGAAACTATCGCTGAAATTTGACATCCACATGATTGCACGTCTCTCATCCTCAATGGCAGCCGTACGTGATCATCCACTTGATTGTTCTATGAAAACCTATAAATGAATGAAATCAAAGTCCAGTTGAAAAATAGCGTTTGGCGCCCTCTGCTGGATCTCTCTTCCTATTACTTAAAGACAAAAAAATAAGTCTACTATTCCGTGATTTATTCAGGATTGTCATTAAATGCAAGTGGTGAAAAACATTCGGGAAGGCTACCGTATCTAATAAAAAATGTCAGGCGTGTTTACTCATCGTGATAAATTATCTGCAATTTCCATCCGCAAGCACCTGCGATAAAACAGCAATAACAAACGGCGCTCGCGTAAACGTGCGCGAAATTGCCGCAATGACGGAGAACCTACAGAATTCCAGTGATGCAGTAGTTGGTACAAACGGAGTAAAAGTCGGGTTTTTAAAAGCTCTCACGGAGCGGAGGCGTCGGCGGTGGCGGCACCAGGGCTCGGGCGCGAGCGTTCGAGAGCCAGCTGCATGGCCCAGATGCTGAGCGGCCTCATGTAGGCCAGCGAGCGATAGATGGACTTTTCGCAGTACGCTTCGGGTGTCTGGAAGGCCATGCCCAGCCGTTCCCACACCGTCCGGTAGCACCCCTCCGCCGTGCGCATCCCTTCCGCTAACATGCCCTGAAGAAGAAGGTAAAAAGCCGTAAGCGTTTGTTTTTTGTTTGCCTCGCCAGTCCGGACGGACGGACGTGGACCCACCTCGTGGATCATGGTGGCGGCCAGCCCGTACACCACGCCGATCCAGACCTCGTCCGACTGGACGCTGGAGCGGTCGGCCACGCCCTCGGGCCGCATGCCGTTGACGGCGCCCATCCGACCGCCGCCGAAGCTCATCACGTTCAGGTCGAACACGGATCGGAGCGCGGTCCTGATCTTTTCCTGGGGAAAGGCCTAGGGGGCGGAGTCCTTTGAGTGAATTGATGCCCCCGATTCGGTTCTTTCTGGGAAGGGGAGCCCCAAAAAGTCCAGTCACCTGGTAGTCCCCGTCACCCAGTCCGGACGCTCGCAGGAACCACTGGCCGGCGCACTGGTCCGACATGATGCTGTTAGAAAAGGCTCTCCCGCTGCTGTCGTAGTTGTAGTACTTGCCTGAAATGGAATAGGAGTCGTTTAAAATCCACATTTCAGGATAAAGGCGGGTCGACCGATATTAAAGGCTGATGCCGATTTAAAAATAAAAATAATATCAGCCTTTGCCTAAAGTCGACTTTGTCGATGCACAGTGATAATAAAGACAATAGTCATGCAAATAGCAAGTTTTTCTTCTAGTTGCGTTTCTAACATTGGTCACTAGATGGTGCTAAAACGCGATTAGCTAAGAAAATCTAATGTAAATATGACAATGATCATCCACACCACGACATCGGCCGGCAGATATGCGGGTCCGCCTACATCTAGAAGGGCGGACAATTCCGTCTTACCGTTCCACAGCAGTTTATCGAAAGCCGCGCCGCCTCTGTCCAACAGGTCTCTGTAGCGACGCCGCGCCGGCTCCTGATCGACCAGGCTGGCTATTTTGCACATGACGCAGAGCGAGGCGATCCACAGCCCGCCGCAGTAGGCGCTGCGACACAGAACGGCACGTGAAAGGAAGTTAGGGCGAAAGCACGGCGCCAACGCCAGTCTCCTCTGACCTCGGTCCCGTGACCGTCCAGCCGTCGTAAGTCTGGTCGGCAAAGCCAGAGTTCTCGATCAGGCCGTCTCCGTCCAGGTCAAATTTCAACTCCGACTCCATCACCGCCTGCAAAGTAAAATTTAGCTTCATGCTACTGAAACAAACTTTGCCCAATGGGGACAGACCAATCCGGAAATGAGGCTACCTGGCAGATAGGCCACATGTCCCTCAGGTACTCCCCGTCCTGGGTGAGGTGATAGTCCCGGTAGACCTGCAGGACGAACTTGAGGTTCAAGTCCTTCCAGTAGGCGGTGTCGTGGATGAGATAGGCGTTCACCCTCTGCCACGGCTCGTCGTCTACAAAATAAAAACGCGTCGGCGATGATTTTTTTCTCCGTCGGTGAGAGGCGAGCGGGTACCTGGGTCGCCGATGTCGTGGGGAACCACGTTTTTGGCCTTGACCGCCGCGCACCGGCCGCTCATCAGGTGCAATCTTTCCGTCAAGTCCTGCTGAACCACGCTGCCAGCTAGAAGGGGGCGGCGCCAGAGAGAGCGGCATCAGAGGGCGGCGTCAGAGGGCGCGACCGGACCCCGCCCAAAATCTTACCTATGTCGTACTGGACGCTCAAGGCTAGTTTGGGCCACAGCATGATGAGCGCAAAAGAGGCGTAAAAGTGCACGTCGTAAGTGTTGTACATTCTGTACTCTTGACCTGAGGGCGAAAGAGGGCGTGACCTCGGGGCGGACGGCTCGACGGCTTCGGCGCCACGCCATCACCTTCCAGGTAAGCGAAGCGGCCGTACTCTCGGATGACGGGCGGTTGAGCGGGCAGGCCGCCGTCCTGGCCGCGCACGCCGCCGCTCACGTCCACGTCTTCCTGCAGTTCCGTCCACACCGTCCCCCCGTCGGCCACAAAGTAGAGCTCGTTGAACAGGGCCGACTTGTACCAGGGCGGCAGCGAACTGCGGGTCCCGTTTGGTAAAGTCAGACGGCGTGGCGTCTCGCCGGGCGGCACCGTTTAGCCGACTTACCCGTCCTGCAGTACCGGCGCCTGCCACTCCTCGATGGCCTTCTCCCACTGTTTGTAGTGCGTCAGGGCGTAGTGAGCGAGCGAGGGCGCCGCGTCGCCTTCGCTCCCAAAGTAGCGGGTGTACCGCCTGCACGGAGGTCGCCCCCGTCAAAACGCCGCAAGCGTGATCGGGCGGGCGAGGCGCTACCTGTGATGCCGCCTCTCGCCGGCGCCGAAGGTGATTACGGGCATGTCCCAGGCCAGACAGAACTCCAGGGTGTTCCGGGACCGGGGTGGCGCCGGGCAGGAGGCGGCCAACGCGGCCGCCACCTTCTCCCCTTTGGCGGTCGGCGGGCTGGAGCCTGAGGGAGCGCGCGTGTGGGTTTGCCGCTACGAGACGGTCCCGCCCCCGTTGGAGACGCCCACCTGTGGGGGAGTCCAGGCGCCCGTCGGCCATGAGGTCGCTCCATAGACCCCCGCAGGTTCCCTTTGGACTGAACGCGGTCTGGTGGCTGACTTCCCTGTCCGGCTGAAGGAGGGCAAAAATACCGTAGTTGCATTTTTTTTTAATTCCATCCTTTGGCTAGGCTAACGACGCTAACCTGCTCTCGAGCGGCGATGCACAAAGTGTAAGGGTTGACTGCGACGGAATGATGTAGCAACACGCCAGACACGGACTCCGCCTCCTTTTCCAGGTGAAAGGGTTCGTTCCAGTGGCCCCCGCCTTTGTCGTCCTTGTGCCCGGAGCCGTTGAGCACGGTGAACATGACGGTGACGTCCAGGGCGTAGTCGTTGTTGTTCTCCACGTCCCAGATGAAGAGCGCCACCGGCAAAGAAGAGTCCTAGCGGGCGAGGAGGCGCTCGTTGCCCAGACCGGCTCCGGCCCGGGCGGGCATACGGCGGGTGAGCCTTACCCGGTAGTCGTGGGGAATGACGGGGGAAACCTGCCTGCAAGTGAGCGTCACGTTTTGCCCCGGGAGGTGGTAGACGGTCCAGGCGCGGGGGTACAGGGCGTGATAGAAGGCGTATTCGCCGCAGTAGCCCCAGTTCCAACCTTGAAGCGTGGGCGGGCGATCCACGGAGAGAACCTGCTGGTAAAGCGTTTGCCCCTGGCGCCGCAAACACACGGTAAACTGGCAGAGACAAAGCGCGGGTTAGCGCCAGTCCACCCCGGACGCGACTTTAGGCCACGAAGGCCCACCTGATTGGCCGTGACCGTCTTGTAATGGTACATCCCGGGGTTGAGCTGCCAGCGACAGAACTCCCCCCTCCAACCTCTGGTGATGGTGCCTCCTCCGATACCTCCCAGCGGGGCGCCTGCGGAACGGGATGGTTATATTCTCGAACGCACGGGAGAAGGACGTCGGAGCGACCCACCGTAAATCTGCCTCAGAGGCTGTGCGCGAAACATGTCGATGAACGGCGCCTTCCTCTCCACCTGAGTTTTCTTGTACCACCACCTGAGATATCTAGAGGACAAGACAAGAGACCCAATTAGGACTTGAATGCAGGATTTGAATGAGGGCCCACCCGCACGCAACGTGGGACAGTTGGACCGTGAGCGGTTGTTATTCCGCAGGCTCGCCCGGGGACAGTAACGACGATTGTCATCCCGGTGCGGCTCTGGAACGGCCAATGGTAATCCAGAATCCGGCTCTTTCCTCGAGCGGCCGTCCGGAACAAACCTCTATGGAAGATCCAGACCGGTTTTGGTTTTTACACAACGGGGCCTACGTTTTAGCTTAGCTTAGCCCGTTTCACCAACACGGTCTCCCGTCTTTAACCGGCATGGACCAAGGAGTGTCCTCGTACGATGGCCGCCCACGGTTTTGGGAGACTCACCTGATCCCGAGGCCCAGGTGGTCCACCACGTTGGCCAGGGAGACGTCCTTGGCTTGGAAGGGCTTCCTCTTCTCTTTGAACTCGTGAGCCAAACAGATGCGCCAGCCGGCCTCGGGAACCCCGCACCCCGTTTCCTTGGCCTGGTACCTGCTCATGAGCTCCGCCGTGGACCTCTCCCCCCAGTCTTCAGCCATGTTGGGGTCTCCTTGGTCCTCGGTGCGTACACGACGAAGCTGTCCCCCCCAGACAGGATGTTCCTTGTCAAGTTCCTCTGCCACGAGAACCAGTTTACCCTTGTTTTCTGGGCCAGAGACGAGAAAGTGACATAGGTGCTTTTACGTCGGAGGCCCAGGCGCCATTTTTGTTACTAAAATTCACAGTTAACGGCGGGGTCGTCCGCAGGGTGGAAGACGCAGTCCGCAATATGTAGTAGCCCCTAAAATGAGAAGCAGCACTCGGTTAAAACGCTTTCCTGGTCACAACTAATAACTAAAACGGCGGCTCCGAGAGTTCCAGTGGCAGCATTTTATTTGCTCATAAGAAGACAAACCCGGCTTGTTTTTTGTTTGTTTATTTTTGCGAATTCCAAAATGGTTAGCATTATCTTTGTTCCTAAAATAAAGGAGGCCACGTACCTTCAAGAAGAAGCGTTCAACCCAGATTGACAGCCAGGAAGTCACAACCGTGTCTGACAACAAGCAAGGAACAGAGACCACCACTTAGGGCTAAACCATTTTTAGCCAAACGGGGGTGGTCGGCGTTTTAACGACAATCTTATTATCGTTTTTCAAAACAGTCGGCTTTGTTACCGGTGTTCACTAAGACGTTATATAACTTTAAGTTCACCAATTAGGTTATAACACATGTTTCATGCCTCGTAGTTCAACGTCAAACAAATAAAATAATGTCCAGCACCCCCTTAAGCTACCATAGTAACCCGCTGCCTATTAGCATAGTTGACACGGATATGGAAGGCATTCGCGCCCTCCTGTCCCGGAAACGCACATCCTCAAGCGGCGGCCATATTGGCAGGGTCGGCGCTTACGTCACTGACCATTTAAATGACGTCGTAACTCGCTTTGTGAGTACCTGTGTGCTATCACATATTAATGCCAAATTGTATTTACTTTGCAATACCCCAGAGAGCTTTCCTTAATAGACCCGATTCCTCTTTTATATTTTGACGCTTAAAAAGTGAACCAAAAAAGCAAAACATTTTTTTCAAGCTTCATCTTGGAGTTGGAGCCGCCTTGTGGCCACATACAAAATTGGCAGTGTCAACATAGCAGGGGTGTCCAAACTATTCCACAAAGGGCCGCAGTGGGTGCGGGTTTTCATTCCAACCCATCAAGATGACACCTTTTCACCAATCGGGTGTCCTACAAGTGCAATCATTGGATTGCAGTCAGGTGCTTCTTGTTTTCTGCAGAAATCTCATTGGTCAAAGTGTCTGTGCTGGATCGGTTGGAACAAAAACCTGCACCCACACCGGCCCTCGAGGACCGGTTTGGCCACCCCTGAGCTAAACGAACGGGTCATTTAAAACAATTTCAAATTTTCCAATTAAAAAAAAACATTGAACCATATAGTTTTTAAATATGTTTATTATTCAAGTCAACCTTTTTATTCAATATTAAATAACAAGAATACAAACAGCAGGTCTCGGACCTGAAAGTTCTTGAAAGTTTCGATAACAGCAGGAATTCAGTCGAAGTGCTTAAAGTGGCAACCCCCGAGAGACTGCGAGCAACAAAAATAGCCTAAAATAGTAGGCAAGCGCACTCTCACACACTCTCACACACACACTCACACACACACTCACACACACACTCACACACACACACGTTGCACCGTACAACTTTAAGACTTAACAGCACCGCACATTCCCCAAGAAAGGGCCATTGCAACAAGAGTACCAAGATAAACATTCCTTGTGATTCGCTGCCATCCCTCCCACTTCAACTGGATTGGGCGTCTCGTGCCGTCCAAGGAAAACGTGTTCCGGCATCGTCCACGGCGACTATCGAGTGAAACATCCATCCTCGTCCCATTTCGTCTCCTTGTAGAGCAGGCGCCATTTTGCTTCTCACTAAATTCAGTTGTACTGATGATGTAAAAGTAAAAATGAATGTGACGGCTATTGTTGTCAATGTCAGCCGATTAAACTAAGCCCCCCCACACACACACGTGTATCTGTATTTTTTTTCCACTCGAATATACTGCAGAGATAAAATATGTGCAAATTAAAGTCGGCGCTCAACCGGGCGACTTCTACTCGGGCTGCAGGCAAGCGGCGCCCCCCGCGGGCGAGGGCGGCAGGCTCCGAGGACACAGCAGCCCACGCGAAGCGGCGCGGTCCCCGTTCAGGTTCCCGTAGGCGCTACCGTGCGGCGTCCTGAAGCACACGGAAGGGAAGCAGCCGGGACACGAGAGGACGTCGTCCTCCTCCGGGGTCCGGGCCTCGTCGGCACGCCGGTCGTCGGGCGGCGAGCGGCAACCGTTGTTGTTGTTGATCCCCGTCGGGCCCGGTCCGCTCAGGATCACTCGCCCGTTGTCCAGGGGGGGCCAGCCCGCCTCGGCGCTCGGGCGGTAAGGGCTGGAGGGGCTGGAGGCTTGCGTCGGGGGGGAGTACAGTTTGGAGAAGGAAGACGAAGACGAGCTGCCCAGGGTGTCCGGCGAGTAGGCGCAGTCCATGGGGACGCTCTCGCCCCTCTCTTGGTCCAGAGACAGAGGTTCCGGGGACGGGGGGAGGCCCGGGTCCGAGTCGCCCGCCCCGCGCATCTCGCCGCGCGAGCGGCGCCACGGACGGGCGGGCGGCGTGGAGGGCAGCGAATGGCAGCGCCGCCGACCGCCGGGGGAGTCGGGGCCACCCCCGCAATCCGGGGGCGGGGGGAGCGCGAAGGTCAGGGAGATGACCGACTTGCTGGGCGTGTCGTACAGCTTGATCTTGCCGCCTTTCAGGTCGTCGCGGCGCGAGAAGGGGTTGACCCGGCCAGCGGCGGAGACGGGTGTGCCGGGTGTGCCGGCGGCAGAGGCGGAGGCGGCGGCGGCGGTGGCGTCCGCCGGCCCCGTGGAGTGCCGCCGCGAGGCTCGCCCGGTGGGCGGCGGCCCCTCATCCGGGCGTCCCCGCCGCTCCAGGTCGGAGGCGATCCCGGAGAAGGACGGCCGCGACTCGGCGCTCATCTGGCGGAGGGACGGAGAAGAACGGAGTCAGATGGTCGCCTTGGCGTTCGCGTTCCATTTCACGTACGTTACAGCAGACGACGGCCAGGTTCAGGAAGTCGGCGGGGCAGTCGCCCGCCATCTGCGTGAAGGCTTCCACGTGGAGACCAAAGTCCTGCACGCATGGACATACTCAGTGGCCACGCGACGGCGATTCAATTCTCCAAGCGCTAGCAAACCTCGGTGCGAGGAAGGATGTCGGGGTCGGCCTGGATCCTAGCGATGACTTCGCACAGGATGATCCCGTAGGCGAAAACATCCACCTGCAAATCCATGTTTTTTTTTTAAAGTCAAATGCTCATCTGGCGCGCCCAGATTTCCCCACCGACCTTCTCGTTGTAGCGCTCGCCGCGGAGCACCTCCGGAGCCATCCAGTAGGGGGAGCCCACCACGGCCAAAGGCGCCAGGTCGGCGTTTTCGCTGCGCCCCAAAGAAAGGAAGTCAGCGGAGCGAACGGCCTCGCACTAAGCGTTGCGCAAGGGCCACCCGAAGAAAAGGAAGTCGCTCGAGGTCGAGTGGGGACGAGTACGTGCTTCGAGTGACATTTTTCACTTGCGGGTGCTCATATATTCTTTATCCTCTGCAGAAAATGCACCTGCGGGTGAGCTCGTTGCTGAATCACTTCTGGGTAAATAGTACTCTTTCTGCTATTTACTACTTTAAGGACAATAGAGACTGAAGTATTCAAAAGTGAAGTGGCCAATAAGATGGAGAATGTAGCGCAATAAGGAAGGTGGAAATGTGACGCAACGGCCACCCACATTTTTTATTTACCCAAACTAATGTTTGACGGCGTGACCGAGCCGCACCTTCGCTGAGATAAGTCCAGATAGGAAGGAAGCGAAGGAATGCGGTGCCAGAGTCAGACAAACGCACCTGTAATCGGGTATTTTCTCCGCCAAGCCGAAGTCGCCCACCACGGCCGAGCAGGCCCCGCCTTCCCAGCGCACCAGGCAGTTCTGCGGTTAAAACGAGAAAAAGACAAACGATTTAAATCTACGTCTGACGCCGTCCGTCCGATCCCGGGCGGCGGCGGGTACCTTGGAGGTGAGGTCGCGGTGAAAGATGCCCGTGGCGTGCAGGTAGCGCAAGCCGCGGGCGATGTCCAGCGCCAGGTCGAGCCGCGTGCTCCACGACAGGTACGCGTCGCCGTCCAGCAGCTGCTCCAGGTTGCCGCCGTTGATGTACTGCAAATGGGGAAGACCAAGTTTCCATTGGGTCTGGGTCTGGGCGTGTGCGGTCGATTGGTCGCGGTCTTTTGGTCGCCCCGACCGCGACAACGGGCGACCAAAAGACCGGCGACCAAAAGACCGGCGACCAAAAGACCGGCGACCAAAAGACCGGCGACCAAAAGACCGGCGACCAAAAGACCGGCGACCAAAAGACCGGCGACAAAACAAGGTAAAACAACGGTCTACGCATCAATAAAAGCCAACAATGGCCATGAGCAGTTTCACTGAGCCCACGTGTATAAGAGTTTGTATGTACATGCGTTGTCCCTTTAAGAAGCGACGTCAGGTCCGTCAGGGTCTTAAGTTCGCCAACAAAAAACAATAAAAGTCCGGGAAATTTGGAGCTTTTCTTTAGCCTAATAATGACTAGGGCATTAAGTATGACTAAATAGTCATTTGCAGTTTGTATTTAGGGAATTTGAGCAACAATTTAAATGGTAATTATCAATAACTTTCCAGGCGACCAAAAGACCGGCGACCAAAAGATCGGCAATCAAACGACCGTGTACCGGGTCTGGGTTAGGTCTAAGTCTTTGCTAGCGCGGTCTCGAACACAACACTAAGACCGACGTGGAGTCCTACCTCGGTGAGAGCGTGGAGTTGGCCCTGGTGGACGCACACGCCGATAAACCTGGAAGATGAAGCGCGCACCCGAGCGTGACCAAAAAAGGACAGGTCGTCAGCGGGGTCCACCCATCGTTGGGGGGGTTACCTGAGGATGTTGGGGTGCGACAGTCTGTTCATGAGCTGGACCTCCCGCAGCATGTTGGCCCGGTTGCTGGCCAGGATGTTCATCTTGAGCGCCATCACCTGGCCCGACACGCGATGCTGCACCTGGAAACGCGGCGGCGAGGCTTTGGCGTCAACCTTTGTTTACCTTTGGGCCAGGGAGCGGCCTCGCCGGGGACGTGTCGCCGCTCGTTGGCGTCAACCTCGCCGAAAGCGCCGGGGCGACGTTCGACGGGGGGGAGGGGGAGGAGCTCACCTTAAAGACCTCCGAGAAGAACCCGGCGCCGATCTTCTCGCGGCTGAAGTCGTCCAGGCGGGCCAGGCTGGAGACGGCGCTGCGAAGGGCCCGGTAGGAGGACGGCCGGGTCCGGTTGTTCCCGTGCACGCTGTGCATGGGCGGCTCCTCTTCGGGTTCCGCCCCCTCCATCTCGGGATGGATGCGGTCAGCCCATGTCAAGCCGACCCCCTCCACGGTTCCGGTCCGGATGAGAACTGCGGTGCAAAAGAAGGGCTGAGAACCAAGCGCCGTGGATATTCCGGTCTGATCCGTTTCCAAAGGGAGTCCCGGTGGAAACAGATTGGACGTCTATTGCGGTCAATAGTCGTCCGACACATGCCGGATCACGTGGCGGGGTAACTTTTCACAATCGGGAATATATGTCATCATCATCATCATCATCGTCGTCGTGACATTGGCATGCAGCGGTTTTTGTCGGCGTTATCGACTCTCGACAGATTGTTTGCCGTCGCACTTTGCACACACGCGCTTGCAAATGGATCCGATTCCGTTCGGGACGCGGGCTAAACGGGTAGGGAGACCGGGGGAAGGGAGGGCTATTCGATCGATTTCCCTCCCCGCTCGTCTCTTCTGGATCCCGGCCGACCTACCGGCAGTCTCTCGCCGCATTCGGCGACGCAGAGGGGGAAATCGGCCTCAAGTCAAGAGACGCGAACGCGAGCATGCAGAGGACGTCACTCACCCGCAAAAATCGATCGGTCATCAAATAAGGACGACGAGCACGGATGGAGAATTAACGCGGCGTCCCCGCCCCCCTCCCTCGCAGTCGTCCATGCAAAGGCCCCCCTAGTCGGATCGGCCGCACTCGGCGCGTCGTCGTATAACACACGAGTAGGGGAAGCGACTGGCTTTTATGGAGGGGGGCGGGGCTGGCCATCACGTGACTCCCCGACCTTACCTGGACGTCCAAGTGGGAAATGCGACAATTAAAAAAAACATTTTTACCTCCGTTTAAGCCCTTGAGATTTCATCTGAAGTCCGGTGTTATGTTTGCTGGGGTTGACACTTCCGGGGAGGTCTGCTTCTCACGTGATCACCTTCGGGGTTGAAAGCATGACATTTTTGTTGAATTGTTAGTCTTTATTTCACGAACAATGTCAGAAACATTGACTTACAGCGGAGCAAATCATTAAGAGTGAATTCTTGCCTTGTATTTACGGTGACATGCTGACGCTTTTTTATGACGCCATATATAGGTCACGTTGAAAAAAAAGTAGCTGACGCTCCTCTAATTGGCTATTTAGCTACAAATAATTGTAATTTAGTATGCCATTCAATGTTTTGGATAAAAATGACCTGAAAATTGTCCTTCGGGGCGTTTTGGTGACCCTTCATCGGTTTGTTTTGGTGCCACTTCCGGGTAGTGCCTTTGTACAGTGACGGGTTCGTGACTTATTATTACTATTATGTGTTTTGTTCCATTTTCTAATGACATGCGTCTATTTTAAGTATAATCATTGAAACACGAGATTGTATTTAAATAAGAGCTGATGGTGAAACTAGATCCAGAACCGCCTTCTGATTGGAACATTGACCCTTTTTTATGACGTCATAAAGCTACATCATGTTTCATGACGCATTAAATAATACTACCTGACATTTCAATGTTGGGCACATTATTTTAGCAACAGATCCTCAATTTATGAGTGGTATTGTTAAAAAAATGGGGCTTTCATTCAGTTTCAGTGCGTCGGTTTATAAAACTATCATTAAAATCTATCTTTGGACGTGTGGCATTCTCCTGTGTCACCTCACTTCTGCATTATTCATCAGTCCAATGCGGTTCTGCAGGACGGAAAAACAAAAAACACGTCCGTCACAGCATTGTTCCAGAAAATATTCAACGGCATTTATTATTTACCGAAGCATATTACTTATTCATCACAACAGAACGTTGCGTTTTCATCTCCTCCGTGATGCTTAACTCATTCCCTGCCCACCCAGGTACACGTGTCGTGTGCAGAGATTCTCTTGTTACGGCAGTGAGTGAAAGCTTTACATCCAAGGTCGACGCGGATTGGACGTCCATCACCGTCAATGGCAGGGGCTTGGGGGAGTTACCAGCACGTTCGTGACGCATATTTTCGCATCTGGTGGGGGTGTCAGCTGGTAGAACGTTTTTTTTTAGAGCAGCTTATTGGATTTCGCCAGTCAATTATTGTGGAAAGCCAGTTTCCGGTTTGTTTGCAGGTAACGATATTAACTTGCCGTCGTAGGTTACTTTCTGAAACGCGGCTGTGGTGCTTGTCAGGTGTCAGTTTGCAGACGCGCCGCGTTTGGCTGCTTCCGGTTTGACTGCAGTCGACATGGCTCACCTGAGCGTCGCCGAGCAGCTCCAGAAATGGATCTACGACGCCTTCGTGGCTCTTTGCTTCATCTTGTATCGCCTGGTGTACGCCCGAGCCGCCGAGGACAAGAGGACGCTCCCGCCCGTCGACAACCCGCTCCTGACCGTATCGGCGACGCAACTCGCCGGCCGGATACGAAGACGAGAGGTGAACCCGCTTCCGTCTCTCTCGGTTCCTTGGAAAGATTTGCAATTGGACTTTGGTGTCATATAATGTATACCTGTGAGGATTTATTTCCTGTAAGCATCATGGTGATGTGCGCGCAGGTGTCCAGCGTGGAGGTGGTGCAGGCATACATTGACCGCATCCAGCAGGTCAACCCCTTAGTGAACGCAATGGTCAAGGACAGGTACGGTTCTTCTTGATCTGCTCCCGCTTGGGCTTCCATTGACAGTCCAGACTGGAGAGGTGTACTAGATATTATACATGTCATGACTGTATAACAACAACAAGGCGGGGCGCTTTCCAGGTTCTCCGCCGCTCTCCAGGAGGCGGTGCAGGTGGACAAGCTGATCGACGAAGAACCTGGGGGCGAGGAGGTCCTGGCCGATCGGCTGCCCTTCCTCGGCGTTCCTCTCTCGGTCAAGGAGTCCTTCGGCCTCCAGGGTAAAGCATATTGGTTTTGTTTTGTCCGAGTGCTGAACATTAACGTCTCCGTCACCAATCATTGACCGCTTTACCGACCTTTGCCGTTTGGAGGCATGCCCCACACCACCGGCATCGTCTCCAGGCGAGGGGCCGTGGCCGCGGCCGACGCACCCCCCGTGGGCCTGCTGAAGAGGGCGGGGGCCATCCCGCTGGGCGTGACCAACACCAGCGAGGGCTGCATGTGGGCGGAGTCGCACAACCACCTGTACGGAATCACCCGCAACCCTTACGACTTGGAGAGGATCCCGGGAGGGAGTTCGGGTGAGTCGTCTCGCGGCGCCCCGAGACGCCGTCTCGTTTCGAGCCCCTTTGGCGCCCCCCGCAGGCGGGGAGGGCAGCCTGCTGGGCGCGGCCGGCGCCGTCATCGGCGTGGGATCGGACATCGGCGGGAGCATCCGTCTGCCGTCCTTCTTCAACGGCGTGTTTGGCCACAAAACCACACCAGGTGAGAGACCGCCTGACCGCAGCCGGCCGGGTTCGGCAGTTGAACTTCAGCGAGTGTTTGCAGGTGTGGTGTCCAACCAGAACCAGTACCCCCCGCTCTCCGGCAGACACGAGGAGTACGTCAGCTCGGGTCCAATGTGCCGCTACGCCGAGGACCTGCTCCCCGTGTTGAGAATCATGGCGGGACCAAACGCCGCCATGTGAGTGGCTGCTCGCCGGGCGCGCTCGCCGTTCGGTGTTCATTCCGCTTTTCCGCAGGTTGCGGCTAGATGAGAAGGTGGAGCTCAAAAAGCTGCGGTTCTTCACCGTCCCGGACGACGGCGGTTCTCCTCTGACGTCGCCCGTGAGCGAGGAGCTCAGACAAGTTCAGAAGGAGGCAAGTCACGTGACAGATGAACAATCTTCTCCCGAGCCCCCCACCCCAAATCGCTCTTGGCGTTTTTCTGCTAGCGCCACTGAATAGTGAACTCAAAACCTCCAAGTTGCTACCTAGGTGGCGGAGCGCCTCCGAGCTGATCTGGGGGTCTCGGTGCAAGAGGTGCGCTTCCCCGGGTTCCGTTACGGCTTCCGAATCTGGGACGCCTTCATGAGTCTTCCGGACAAGGAGGGCAAGGTGGGAGGAGCCGGAGAACCGGAGAAGCGTAGCCGTAGCTTAGCCGTAGCGTTTGTCTCACGGGTCTCTTCCCCGCAGCCTCCGATCCCGTTCGCCGTGGAGTTGGGGAAGCCGGGACAGCCGGTGTGGCCCTTGTGGGAGCTGTTGAAAGGCACGCTGGGAAAGTCGGACCACACCGCCGCCGCCATCGGTGAGCGCCGACCGAAGGCGGAGGGAGGTTTTGAGGGTCCTAGTCCAACTCTGGTCTCAGGTCTGGCCGTGGTGGAAATGAAGCCGGCGTGCGGCCATTCTAGCTTTCTCATCGAGATGAAGGAGAAGCTCCAGAAGGAGGTGGACGAGCTGCTGGGTACCGACGGGGTGCTCTTTTATCCGTCGTTTCCCCGGGTGGCTCCTAAACACCACCACCCGCTTTTTAGACCCCTGGACTTCGCCTACACCGGTTGGCCACGAAGCGTCCGTCTTCCCGCGTGGCTCCAAACGTGTCGGGTAAATGCTTTCCTCTTTCCCTATAGGCATCTTGAATATTCTGGGTTTGCCCGTCACCCAGTGTCCTTTGGGGCTGAACCGGGACGGCCTTCCCATGGGGGTGCAGGTGGTGGGCGGGAAGTTGCAGGACCGGCTGCCCCTCGCCGTGGCGCTCTACTTGGAGAAGGCTTTCGGAGGATGGAGGGAACCTCAGCGCGCCGACTGAAGGACAACATGCAACCCCCTTCAAAGATTTTAGCACTAGTAGACTTCCAATCCATTTGAACACGGGACCCCCGTCACATGGGTTGGCCCTCCGGCGTCCAAATGAATGTAACCGAATAACATTTTAAACTTGGGCTTTTTATGTCGTCAATGAAAGGCTTTGTGGCTATCTTTCAAATCTGGAAGATTCATCAGAGTTTTGTTATTGTTTTGGTTGCTAGGAAACCCTCATTCATGGAAATAAAGAGATGTTTTCCCCTCTATTTACGCTTGGAATTGAGTCACGGGAGCAGAAACGTGCCAACAGTCTGCTGTCATTTTATTTTGTTTTGTCTGAAAAAAGGGGAAGGAAGCGCTGGATAGCGGAACACAATGAGGTGCAATCAACAAAAATTCCGCGTCAATTTACGCACGGGAGGAAGGAGTTTCTCTCCTAAATTGGCGGTCCGGGGGGGCGGGCACTCGGCTCTTAAAAGCGAGTCAATGTGAGGGTGGGCGGAGCGAGTGGAGCGGCGCCTCTTGCGCCCTTCAGGAGGTGTTGGTGATGGGCTTGTACTTTTTCAGGCGGGTCCACTGACCCGTGGAGTAGTTCATTTCGAAGACCGTGTCCACCAGCATGGTGGTGCTGCCCGTGCCGTCCGCTTTGGGCAGCACCTCCGTGTGCTCGCTCAGCTTGATCTGGATGATGTCGCCCTGCTCCGGGCACGGGTTCTCTGCGGGACATCACGGATTTGGACAAAAAAAACAACAACAGCGTTTGTGGAAAGAAGAGGAAAAAAAAAAAGTGGCGTGTACGTACCTCTGGATCCCGCCATGAAGCCCAGAATGAGGGCTTTCTCGGGTCTGGTGACCTTGTTGGCGGTCTTGAACATTTCTTGAGCTGCGTACATCTGGTCCCTCTGAAAAGTGCGAAAATTCGGACCCCCTTCAAAGTCGGCCACGGACGCGAGTTAACGAGGAAGCCGCGCCGTACCGTCAGCGACAGATTCTTCTTGGGCTGCGCTTGAGGCGGCGTGGGGGCGGGCGTCGGCGTTTGAGGCGCGCCGGCCGGCTGAGCGGGCGTCTCCGGCTGGCCGGCCGTGGCGGCGGCCGGCGGCCCGTTGCTGGCCGGCGTGGAGGCGGGCGTGCTGGGCGACGTCGGGGTTGCCGGGTTGGCGGCGCTGCTGGCGTTGTACATGGGCGTCCTTTGCTTGTACTGGCCCGAGAGCGAGGAGGAGGCGGCGGCGGCGGGGGTAGTGCCCGCCGTGGCCGACTCTTCCGGCGGGCGAGCGGATGGCGGCGCGTCCCAGCCCGAACCGCCCGCGTTGGCTAAAGAGAGGACAGGGAAGGTTTGACCGAAAATGCCGGGGGGGCCGGGGGGGGACCCCGATGGTGAAATGGACCAGACCTGGTTGCGCCTCCGAGCTAGGAATGTACGAGGAGGAAGGGACCATGCTGGGCGTGGCCGGCAAATAGCTGGTCGACGGCAGCGGGTTCTCGTTGAGCGCCCCGAGTTTCTGCGAGGAAAAGCCACCTGGTGGTTATACGTCACGGTTGCGGGACCCAAAACGCTAAGCGGGTCTTGGGATTCCGGGATCGAGCACCTGCGCCGAGACCAGGCCCGCCGCGTAATCCGGCGTGGTGTTCTCCACCACCGCTTCTTCTTTGGCCGCCTTCTCCTCCGCTTCCGTGTCTACAAAAGACGACAAGTTCACACGTCTGGATATTTTACAACGGCGTCCGCACGCTGGAAACAAACGTAGCTACCCAAAGTCTTTCTCCGCCTCTTCGCTTCTCTTCCAGCGCCGACCATGTTCAGCTCCTTGATATCCAAAAGCTACAAAAAGGAGGAAAGGGAAGGCGCTACGAGGACCCAAAACAATGGATGTAGAATGCGCTTTTCCAGGAGGAGAAACCGTACCTTGACTCCTCGCTCTTTACGAAGGGGAGTGCGCGCCGGGGCGATGGGGGTACGGTTACTCGGCGGGCTGAACATACTCGGGGCCGTCGGGCTGCGAAACGGAGCCTTGGGGATCCCTTTAAGAGGTGCTGCAAAAATGTGGACATCGGGTCTTAGCGAAAATGTTACATTCTTAACATTCAAGCGAATGGACTCACTGGTGGTGTCAATCTTTTTGACTAAACCTCTCCCTTTGGCATGGAAAGGCACTCCGGCGGTTTTCTTTAGTTGCTGAGCGGTTTCCGTGGCTGGAACGCAACACAGCAGGTGTAGATGTTTTGTTTTGTTTTTGTTTTTTTCTCCTCAAAAGACGTACATTTCTGTAAGAGCTCCGCTCTGAGGGTGGCGCTCTTGGGCTTCCTCTTCAGCTGGAAATGCTTGACGGGGGGCGTCAGGGGTCCCACCAGCGTGGTCAAGGCGCTCTTGTTCAGGTACTGGCACTCCAGCGGAAGCATGGCCGACGTCTCGCACTCGCTCACTGCCGAGAGAGAGGGCGGACGGTGAAATGGCTTGTCGCGCTCGCGGGAGGACGGACAAACCTTTCTCCCGGAGCTCGCCCAGGATGTCCTGCACGTTTGGGTTCTGCTCCTCCAGGTCCAGGTTGAGGGAGCCCGTCTCCGGGAAGGATTTGAGGATGTCGGCCACCATCAGGACCCAAGGTTCCGAGTCCACCGTGGCCAACTGGATGATCTCCGAGAGCGCTTCCTTCATCTGAAGAGTTTTGTTCTCCATCAGACTATTATCGCTAGTAGGATGACGGTTACAACGCAAGCAACATTCTTTTTTACTGCATTTTCGATCCTGTTCCGTATCTGTGGTTCATTCATTTGATTTTTGGAAGAGAATATTACAAAAAATGTGCATCCCCGGCTTGGAAAGACGGTCCCGCCCCCCTTGGAAGCTAACCCGCTAATGCTAACCTAGCGGAGTAGTGTTTTGCATCGCGGTCCTACACTTTGGCGTCCGAACAAAAAGTGAGACAAGTTGTTGTTTGGGCGTCAAGGTGACGCACTCGGGGCGCAGGTTGTCGCTAGTTCATTTGTTAACGTTGCTCACCTCGTCCACGGTCCGCCGGGGGAGATGCAGCATCCCCAGGAGTAGCTTGAGCTTGACGGGCGGCGACAAGTTGGAGAAACAAAGGCGAATGTTGTCGATAACGGAGACGGTGAGCAGAGACGCGATGCTCGGTGGGGTCCACAGCTCGTCCGTGGAGCCCAGTTTGTTGTGAAGCCACAGGCCAGTGTCGCTGTCCTTCATCGACGCCATCTTGGAAAAAGAAGTGCTTAAGGTCGGGCATTTTAACGGACTACTAAAACGGCAGTCAGGACCCCGCCCTCGTCTTCGTGGAGGCCATTTAGTTTCATGCTCAAGTCATGTTTCAATGAAAAACATGGAAGCTTTACTTTACTTCATATCAACTTAAAAATAACAATTACAATAATAATAATAATAAATAATAAATGGGTTATTATTTTTGATGTGAGGATCAGGAACGTCTAATTTTGTATAACTTTATTGAAAGTGCCAGACAAACAATGACGTCATGACGTTAACGTTTCAATATTCACTTGGCGTTACGTGTAACAGAAGGAATATTAAATGCAAACATATTATTTTTAAATGAACATCTACGACAATGAAACTAGGTACACAAATAAGATTTATACCAGCTTTAACTTTTTTTAAAGACACATTGCCACCATTGACGGCTTGAGACGTCTGTACATAAGTCAATGGCAGTGAAACTAACCATTCAAGTTATGATGGCTTTGACGTTGGACGTGTGAATTAACTTATTTTATTTAATTTTTAAAAATATAATGTTCAAGTTCCCATCTTTAACGTTATGTACTTGATATAAGAACACAATATTTACGTTTCAGTGCCTTTGGAGCGACCGACAGACGTTCTATCCACTTCGACTGAGAATGGACCAAATATGAGTCATTTTTGGCGTGTTTTGTGCTATTTGACGCGTTCGTCATCACATACCAATGGCATCGCCGAGCCTCGTTACTTTGCATCTCATAATTCCTCCGTCTTTTCTCATTGTTTAGTCGACTTGAATAGAAACACAATTGATGCGGATGAGCCTCTTTTATTCGGGCCAAAGCCTTGTGACGTCATTCGCCATTCGCTTCCTTTGAATCAATCGGGGATACCCGTGCGCATGCGCGAGCGAGCATCCCATTAAAAACATCTCCGCAAACCCAATTTCGCCCCCCCCTCCGGTCCGATTATACGACCGATTCCAATTAGGTAAGCGAATTTCGCGTTTTCGTTTCCGTGCGGATTAAAAACAGATTAAAAATGAACATTAAATTGCGCAGGTATCGGACGATGACATCCGGAGAGATGATGCAGGCGGCGACGCTGCTGCTGGCGGCCCAGCTCGTCCTAGTATGCGGGGTCTCCGCCGATGTGGACCGGGGAACCGGGACGGTCATCCCGGCAGAGAGTAAGTCCTCCAATCGGACGCGATTTTGAGCAATTCGAACGCAATGGTTGTCTTTCAGGTCGCCCGTGCGTCGATTGCCACGCGTTCGAGTTCATGCAGAGGGCCCTGCAGGACCTGAAGAAGACCGCTTTCAATCTGGACGCCAGGGTACACTAGTCCATTTTGGGATCGAATTCAATTTTCGTTGGATTTCTATTAAAAATGTCTTTTTGTGTCTATAGACGGAGACGTTGGTGCTGAGGGCGGAGAGGAGGGCTCTTTGCGACTGCGGGTCCAGTTTGCTACACTGAATCCTCCTGAGAACTCGCAGTGCCATTGACGGCGATGGACGTTGGAACGAGGAGGCTGGCAGCGAATGAACGATCAGACGTCCGTCGACGTCCATGGCACTTAAACACGATCATTCACTGGGCTTTCCCGACCGAGTACAGCACTGTAGCATGATTTTACGGCACCTTTTTTTTTGTAAACGTAAAGTGCATGTATACGTAGATATGGACGTGACGTCAGTACTGAGATGTGATATTTATGATTCAATATAGCGTGAAATATGTTGGGGAGGGGGGGGCAAATAAAATGTGGATTTAACGTTTTGCCTAGATGGTTTTGATTTTGTGCTCAATGAATGGATTGGGATGGGGTTTGATTATTAAAAATATAATTTAATATAAATATAATTAAAAATTATATAAAAAATATTAATTATTGAAAAATGGGGAGAAAGCTGAATTTGAATATTTATCTTAACTATAAATCTATAGTAGTTTTGCTTTTTCATCCCTCTGGAAGAACGACTTGACCGTTGCCCTAGAAATAGCAATTCCTCATATTCACCACAGGAGGGCACTAACGCACACAGCGCACTGTCGCAGCGATGCACCACCAGTCAAAATGCACTGAATGTCTGTCACCCTTAATGGCAAAGATGCGCCATCATTGGACCACACTAACACCATTCCGCCACTAGGCGGCAGAGCTGCATTGAAATCACCACGGATGTCCAATGAGTTTCACACTAGTAGATGTCCAATCCACTTAAACTGAGGGAAGCGCGATCGGTCACGAATAAAGCTTTGTGTGCGCAAGTGGGGTGGGGGGCTTGTCTGGGGGCGCTAGTGAACCGCGTAAAAAAGCGCTCTTCGGGAGGGGGCGTGGCCTGACTGCAGTGCAGCAGTCAGCGGAGGACGCTGCACGGGAGCGCCTTCCTATTCCAAGGCACTTTGGTTTTTTTTTCACGCTCTCGGTACGCAGGAAGCTCAAGTTCCGTTTGACGCAGAGCAGAAAGCAAGGCGTCCCGGCTCGGCTCGGCTCGGCTCGGCTCGGCTCGGCCCGACCCAACCCAGCCCAGCCCTCCCTCCGACTCGACCCAAATGGAGAAGAGAAAACGCCACCCTCCTCCGCCGTCAGTCAGCATCTCGGGGCTTCCACCAATCGACGCATCCACACGCCCTGCCTTGCCCCGCCTATAAATAGAGCTGGTGGCGAACCGGCGAGCCTCGGTCGCCAGAATCGCTCAGGGTTGCAGCGGACGCCCCCCCAGAAACCCCCATTCCACACACATACACACACGCACACACACATACACACATTCACATCCACACAGCCCTCCCTCCCCAGCAACACCTTGGTCTGCCGACATCCATTTTTTTTTTTGCTTTGATCCCATTGGTTTGGGGAGGGGGGCGCCGGCCGGCCGCATTGCTTGGAGGGGGCTCGACTCTGCGGCCACTTGCATGCATTGTTCGTCTCCCAAAATGGTTTGCGAGACCAAAATTGTGGCGGACGAACGTGATGCTATACCCGGGGCCAAAAAGGAGGCCATCCTGTGGACCGCCGCCGCCGCCGCCACCGAGGCCGCCAAGGACCCCGGCGCCGGGCGGGACGCGGTGCTGATCCGCGAGTTCGAGCGCGGCGACCGGGAGGAGGTGCGACGCATCTTTTACGAGGGCATCATGGAGAGGATCCCCAACACGGCCTTTCGGGGGTTGGCTCAACAGCCCAGGACGCAGTTCTTCTACGCTTTTGTCACAGGTAAGGGCCGTCACGGGGGCCACAGGTGTTTTGACGCACCCCGTCGGAAAACGCTGGCAACAAAAGGCGGGCTGGGGGGGGGGAATGGTGGGGAGGGGGTGCACTTGCGCATGCGTGTCGACGGCGCCCAGACTTGGGACGATGGTATTGAGTCGCTTTCCAAAACGTTGAAGCACGCTTAAGTTGCGACAACCTGCTTACGGTTCTGCAGGAATTAACACATCGCCGCTGCCGGCCCTCCCGTCTATTTCAAACGGATTGGACGTCTGCTAGTGATGAAAGGGGGGAAAAGACATATTACTAGACATCTATCCCCATCAATGCTCGTTTTGAACACACACATTTGTATTATTTCGCATAACTACCACAATAGAGCTCAAGTAATTACGAATGAAAACGCTGTATTTACATTGTACATTTCCAATCCAATGTGAAAACTACATTCAAATCTCACGCAACGAGCCACGTGTGGCCAGGGAGCTGCTTTCGCCGGGCGCTTTTCTGACAGTTTCCCTTTCCTTGGCAGTGATGTGCTTTTACGTGACCAAATCGTTGGCGCTCACCTGCTGCGCGCCGTTAGCGCTGATGGGAGCGCGCTACTACTACAGCGGGAAAGTCATCCACGATTACCTGGATCACGCTTTGCACACGGACATGGCCGACATCGAGGCTTATTACATGAAGCCCGCTGGTAAGGCCCGCGTCGCGGGAAGGGGATACGTGGCCCCTCCTCCCCACGCTTTTCTCTTACCTTCCCCCCACTTGAAGCTCCGAGTGGAGGAGGGTGAGGGCGGGAAGGGTCACCATTGATCTTGGCTCACTGCTTTGGGACAATCCAAAAGGAACCAAATGGGGAGGCGGCACTTGAACATCACTTTGGCCTAAAAAAAACACACAAAAAACAATTAGGACTGAGGCCGCCATGAAAAACCTCATTTGGAGTGAGGAACGGTCAAAAATCCTTTGTTTTTAAAAGCTAGCAATGGTTAAAAGAATTATCATTGCAATTAAAAGCATACCCAAATCCATTTTTACGCTCGATAAGGACATTGGAAGGAGTAACGCTACTTATAGCGAGCTAGCATATTCAGAGAATGTAAGTTGTCTATTGAGTGAGCCTAAAAAAAGGCTAAAATATACTTTGTGCAATGAAAAAATATTTATCGCATTCATTTGAGTCACTTGTGAGGCACTTAAACATCACTTTGGCCTAAAAAAAACAACACAAAAAACAATTAGGACTGAGGCCGCCATGAAAAAACTCTTTTTGAGTGAGGAACGGTCAAAAATCCTTTGTTTTTAAAAGCTAGCAATGGTTAAAAGGATTATCATTGCAATTAAAAGCATACCCAAATCCATCTTTACGCTCGATAAGGACATTGGAAGGAGTAACGCTACTTATAGCGAGCTAGCATATTCAGAGAATGTAAGTTGTTTCTTCAGTGAGCCTAAAAAAAGGCTAAAATATTCTTTGTGCAATGAAAAACTATTTATTGCATTCATTTGTGAGTTAAATAGATGCTAAAATGACGTAGCAAACGATGTAGCAACTCTGGTTTGTCCATCTCCGTCAATGGCAGCCAATCAGTTCAAATTAGCATGTATTGACGGTGACGGACGTCCAATTCAGTTGCCAAAATATCCTTCAAGAATCATAACCTTTTGACCCCTCCGCCCCCTCACAGGCTCTTGCTTCTGGGTGGCGATCCTAGACGGCCGCGTGGTGGGCATCGTGGCGGCGCAAGGCCGCGAGGACGACAACGCGGTGGAGCTGCGGCGCATGTCGGTGGATTCCCGCTACCGCGGCAAAGGCATCGCCAAGGCCCTGGGGCGCCGCGTGCTGGAATTCGCCGTGCGCAACAACTACGCGGCGGTGGTCCTGGGCACCACGGCCGTCAAGATGGCCGCCCACAAGCTGTACGAGTCGCTGGGCTTCCGCCGGACGGGGCGCAGCGAGGACTACCGGCTCCCGGGGACCAGTCGCTCGGCGGCCGAGAGGTTCTTCTTCCAGATCCGGTACAGCCGCTACCGCCTGCAGCTCCGCGAGGAATGAGACGGAGAGCCCCTAAACCCTAACTCTCCTCTCATGCTTTTTATTTATTTTTATTTAACATTGCCGCTTCCTCTTCCACTCGCTAACCCCGACTAAATTACAGTTTTTCACCCCGATTCGACGGCAAACCTTCCTTTCGTCTATTATTCTTCAGGGGGCGTGGCTACGTCCCAATTCAGGGTCCAATGTAAAGTCCGCCTTCAAACTGGGAGGCCGCAAAAGCTATTTTCGCCATTTCCACGGCGACAATAGAACATTTTTACGGTAACTTACTTGAGCGTCCAACGACTTAAAAGCCTTAAATTTGGTTAAAATTAATCCCATAAAATTATATCATCTCAAAATTGAGTACTCTAACTGTGCATGAACTCATTATGAGTCACGGCCAATAAAAAAAAAATGCAGTTTTTAAATTCCTTACTATACAAAAGGCGATTAGCATTTAGCAACCATTAGCCCTTCCCGGTAAAAACATGAGGCGGTAAAGGCACGGGCCCTCAACTGGGATGTACCAGGTGTGTTACATTTCCCCGCCCTCCATTTTGGTTCCCCACCCTCCATTTTGGTTCCCCGTTCTGGCAAAGAACCACCGACACGTTCCGTACGCAAACCGAATCCAACAAAGGCACACGCGAGGCAGTCCATCTTTTCTACATTTTATACCGACGCTAACGCGCCACAGCGGTCGGTCGACGCTAGCCAAAAACCGGTCACGCTTCCAGAACGTGGTGGCCAATCTGAGTGCGTGGAACCACGAGGCGGCGATGAGCGGAAAACCCCCTTCGGTTCGAGACGCAACGGCGAGCAATATCCACCATTTTCAGCACAAAGGCCACCAGATTTCCTTCATTTAACATAGCAAAGCCAGCAATGTATAATAGTGAAAGTGTCATCATATCTTCGACCGAAACCTCGTAACGTGACCCCCCCCCCCCATCTATAACTCCTTCTCCACCATTGACGACTAAAAACGTCCAATCGCGTGGCTCTTGCAGACCAAATCATCGCTAGAAATCCAACACAGCGGCGAACAGAAAAAAACGGACGTCTAGCGCCGTCAATGGCAGCCAAGGGGTTAACGGGAGCTTCTGGAAGCCCCTCCCCTTCGACCTTTGACCTCCCCCATCCCTGGCCTCGGCCCTTTCCCAGCATTTCTGCATGAGCCCCCTTTTGCCTGGCCGCACCGCTTAAATGACAAGTTGTGAAGCCCCCCCCCCCCCCCCCCCCGAAACTGACCCCGCCCCCTTCCGCACAGACCGGCCCGATGCAACACTGCCCTAAATGAGATCTCGTCTGCCAGCCGAGCAAAACGTGGAATGCAAAAGCAATGCAATGCAGCATGCCCATGGGGGGGGAGGGGTTAATGTTAGAAAAAAATGATATTGATATATGAAAATCGCTGTCCCACATACAAGATGTTTTCAAAAGGTGTCCTTAAGTTACCATATTGCAGATTTGAATGTTTTTGTTTTGACGCTCGTGACATGATTAGCTATTTCCTAGCATGGCGGTGTCACTTCCTGGTGATAAATCTGGGGGGGTGGCTAAATCCAGGACCTGGCCACCCAGTAAAACGACAAACCAAATATACCGATTGGAAAAATTGATGACATATTCATGGATTGAAACTTAAAATAGACCAAAAAGAGTGACGATCATATTTAGCAGACTTAATTATTGCCTCTTGTTATAGCAAATCACAACATAAAGTTAAGAAATAAGAATTCTTTTCACTATTGTGGGACAAAAATCGGGTACACCACCCGACGTATGTACCGTATTTTCCGGACTATAAATCGAGCCCGAGTAGAAGTCCAGCCAAACTCCGAAAAAAATGTGCCACTTCTATTTTGTAAAATACGGTGTATATGCCTGCTATACATATATTAACATAGAGATATATATATGAAGAGGAAAATGTATTGTGCTACTTTTTTAAGATCATAACAGAATGTTAAAATGCATGCAAAAGGGATTTGACAAAAAAAAGTTAAAAAAAAGGGTTGCACGGCATGTTTTAGCCAAACTACAAAGCGTCACGCATCGGACGGGAATACCTACAAATCTTACAGGGGGTAGAAATCGATGACCTATGACCTTGTGACTCATCATCATCATCACTTTAAAGCGTCATTACGTTTTTATAGCGATTGTTGAGCGCAAAATAAGGAAAAATTTGTCTTCTAACGGCTGGGAAACAGTCAATATTTTCATTTTTTTCCTTTTAATTACAAAAATGATTTATTTTAATGTTATTTTAGCACCGAATTTAACAAAAATGGGATAAAACTGCAAATATACCCCCCAAATTTGGGGAAAACCACAAACAGCGGGCCAGATCTGACCTTTGACCCCCTAGTTTGACACCCCTGGCTCACAGCAATTAAGTTCAAATAAATCAAAGTAGCGTAAAATGCGTTCTAAAATGACAAAGGGCACAATAATTAAAAAAAATAAACACCCACCCCCCAAAGTTTTCTGTTTACGACTCCCACCCATTCACGGTCGAATGTAGAAAAAAATGGACATCCATATTGTTGGCGTCCAATCTCACTTAAGGCGGCTTACCTTGTTCTGCCGCGTCCGGACCCTTTCAACGCCGAGTGGGCGTGGCCTGCTATCTCCCTTCTGGCGGTGCGGCGACCTTAAGGGGTACAATATTCAAGTCAATATATCATTCGGGAAAACCCGGTCTTAAAATAAAAAACCACAAAGAAGCTAAATTTCAAAACGGATTGGACGCGTAGCCACGTGTTCTGTGCCTTTTTGCAGTTTGCTAACGTCAACGAAGCCTAGCTTCCAAGCACACCCCCCGTTTACCGTTACGACGAACTCCGACTTTCCCCCCCCCCCAACGTCAAAATGTCGGTATTTTGTCCTCCCCGAAGGAAAACAGCACAAATGTACAGACGCCGCCGAGTGTTTTTACCCCGACGATGATGTCAAGCGCCCGCAGGCACGAATGTAAAAGGCCGACGTTGCGTTTTTTTCCCCTGCGCGGGTTGTAAATACGGCGGCCATTTTGGAAAGCACGTGGGTGGCCTCGGCGCCGGCCGGTAGCACAAGCGCGGTACTTTTCCCAGATGTTCTTCTTTTCCAGACCGTCATCAGCATTTCCTCGAATCGACGTCGTTGCATGGTGTAATTATAATATAATATTCAAAACGGGCGGCTTTTTTTGTTCTTCTTCCGGAAGCCACCCCATGCCAAATGTCACAGCAAATGCTGCATTTTTGTCAACAAAAACAAAACAAAAAAACGATGCAATCCTACGGGGAAAGTCCAAGCAACCCACGTGCCATCCAACGGAGCAATAAACGCAATTCTACGGCGCAAATTTTGTCTCGATGCTGCAATGTATGATTGTACAAAGTGTTTTTTCTTGGACTTTTGCGTTGGCCTGTCAGTTGATTCCTTGCATTATGAACCACTTGGCTGTACATATATTGTATCAATTAAAAAAATGCTTTTGGCTTCAACGCATTTACGCCACGGCTAATCATTTATTGATTCGAGAGAGCGCTAGCGTGCTAAACGGGCGGAATCGCTGAATGAATCCTTATTCTTTAATTTATCACTTGTAGACATTTGCCGTATTTTCTGGCGTATTTGTCGCCCCAAAAAAATGATGACTGAATCGAGGGTACGGCTTATATGCAGTGGCGGTCCGTGAATTTTCCCGTAGCGCCTTCAAATCATCAATCCAACCCTCAAAAAACCCACCAAGTTTGAAGATTGTGTGTTTGTTCTACCTGTCTGACTTTCGATTTTTCCTTGTCCAAAACTGCAGAACCCTCAAGAATGTGCACATGCTGGTCTCACGGAGGGGGGGGCGGGGCTTGTCGCACAGAACAATGAGGGGCTCCCTGGCTAGATTTCCATAAGACTGTTGGACAGGGAGAAAGAAAATTAGACATTTGAAATCATGGCGTTCTTTATCTATTTATTTATTCAGATGTGGACGCCGATAACCCGGACATTTCCAGTAGAAGTAAGCAAAAGGCGTGCGGGTATGCGTGGAATGCGGGCTCCAATGGAGACAAAAGGGTCTCCCGCCAAGTATGGGGGGGCAGAGAAAGAAATGGGGTACTTCAGATAGAATTGATTGAATAATGGGAGTACTTGACGCAAGAGTGTATGCTAGCAATAGCTTTTGGGGCTAAAGCGGGACTGGAAATACCTCGCATTTGAGTGTCGGGGAAGCATGAAAAGAAGAACCGGCGCGATCCAGTCTGCGCCTCCCGCCGTTGCCCACGGATACGGACGGAGCGAGCGAGCGAGCGCTGGGAGCAGCTGCCGGGTTTCCATGGCGACGTGGATGCTGGACAAATGAGGCGAGACGTGAAGAACGGAGCGACGGCGTTGTCATTAGCAAACAATTTTCATCCTAAAAAGTCATTTTTTCCATCTTTAATTAATTTTGACGTATCAAAAACTGCAGGGTATATTTTTTAAGGAACCTTTATGGTTATTTTTGACAAGGACAAAAGAAAACACTTCCCAAATGGCCCAAATTGAAGAGGAAGTGCCCCAAAAACAATAAAAAAAACGTAAATCCAGGAATAAAACATTTCCCGTAAATTTCCCAAGTACGGGATGAATAAAGTTGAATGTAATCGGATCTAATCTACGAATACTTTTGAGCGGCCCGGCCGTTCCGCGTCAATTTGTGTACACACGGCATTCCGATAGGCGGACAATGGACGCGGCTTTCCGACTAAATCCCTGCGCTATCCCATACTGTGAGTAAAGTCAACCGTGCGTGGAACCCGAAGGCCAAATACGCGGGAAGTGAGCTCACGGGCCAAGATTAAAAACCCCTGCGCCGACCCGGTCGCGACCTTTGCTCCGGGCCCCCCCAGTGGCACGCTTTGAAAACGGCGCCCCGCGCGCACGATGGCGGAATGCGCTTGCTGACGCTACGTTATGCGTGGGCGGGAACGCGCGGGGGGATTTCCGGGTTCTCACCAATGGAAAGATGCCGGGATAATTTGGGGCGAGAGATGTTGGGTCTGTTGAATATTGGGGGTCTCAAACTGGGGGGGGGGGGGTGTTCAGGTTGCATCAAAAATTGAAAAAAAAAACTAAATATTTATGTTGATGTCGTCAAAAAGTTACTGTATTTTCACGACTATACAGCGCATCGTATTTTTAGCCGCAGTGTCAGTAACGAGTGCTATTTCTGTATTTTAAACACACAAAGGACGCACCGTTTTTATAGACGCAGCCAGGCATGGCAAAACATACACCAGCTTAAAGATACGGACATGCTAAAAACACGTTTTTAAAAAGGCAACGGAAGCAAAACTGAGCTGGGTTGTACTTTATTTAGCCATTTTACAATGTACTCACGTCATCATCACCCACAAATCCATCAAAGTCCTCATTTTCTGTGTCCGAATTGAACAATTGTCCAAATGAGTCATCGAAAACGCTGAGTTTTATACATTTGTCCAGGCGGCTACAATCCATTCACAAATAGTAGCTAGCTAGTAGCTAGCATAACTTTTCCAACCCTGCTTTCCATGCTTCATAAAGTTGTGTTGATGTCGATGTATACAAGCCACAATCCATCGGGTGTATTGACAAAAGAACTACATATCCCACCAGTCACTGCGCAGTACTTTTTCTACGGGGAAAATAGTAGAGTAGGGGGCTGATTGCCGTAGCTGTGAGAGCTGTAGAGGATGGTGTACCCTATCCACTGATTTATTTGATTTTATCGTGATAACAATTTTAGTATTGGTCCATATATAAGGCGCCCTGTCTGTTTTGGAGATTTTTTTATGTGCGCCTTATAGTCGTGAAAATACGGTACTTGGATTAAACCTAGAAAAATGAATGAATAGATTTTTTTTTTTAAATAGTATTTATATTTTCCCCTTTTAAGAAAAAATAGGAAAAATAGATGCTTTTTGTGGTTTGGGTTTGTTTGGAGGCTTAACGCTATATTGACTGACAAAACACAATTGAAAGGAGTTAAATCAAGTTGGTGTGTGTATGTGTGCGCATGTGTGTGTGTGCATCTAAAGCACTGCGCCGCCCCTCCTCCATGGCCTGATTATTGTCCTGCGGAGAACGCTTCATCTTAGTATTCCGTCTCCACGGCAACACATCCCTCCACAAGGAGCTGTCTGTCTTGGCCGATCAGGCGCTCGCTACGTTTAGCTACGTTTAGCGACTCGATTCCGTCTCTTTAGAAAAAAGCCGGCTTCAAATAATCTCTCGGTACGGGAGTTGAGGAAAAAATGAGATTTGAAAGCCATAAATGGGTTGGATTTCTTTGGTTGACGAAGAGGGGAGGGCACCAAAGAAGAAGTGATGACGAGCAGCTTTTGAGGTGCTGATGCGAGCGCCCGTCAATCACCACGTGGAATTCCAAGCCACGAGGGATGGAGGCTAAATTTCCTCCCCACCGTCGTGACTCGGCAGTTCGACGAGTGAGGCCAAGGATAGCCGTAAATTGGAGACGCGTCTTGAAATAGCGCTAGGGGCGATCGAACCGGAAGCCCGCCGGGCGATTGAGCGGGCAGCTTTTTTATGGGACTCAGCAGTTCCGTTCGGTTTAGCCGCAAGAAAAGGGCATTTTTAGGAGGGGGGGAAAACATGCGTGGATTCTTTTTAGGGTCGCCGCAAGTGGGTGATATGGCGGAAAAGGTGGGGCAAGGTTTTAAGTTCGACTTGATGAACGTGGCCCATAAAATTGGAATTTAGGGACTTTTGAAACGCTATCCTGGCATTCTGAAACATTTTTCAAAGGTGGATTGGCTATTTTTGGCCATAAAACTTGACTTTTAAAACTCTAAAATGGCATTCTGGAACATTTCAAATGTGGATCGGCAATTTTTGGGCCAAAAACATGAATTCTGGGGCCTTTAAAACCATAAATCTCGGCATTCTGGAATATTTCAAATTTGAATCGGCGATTTTTGGGCCATAAAAGCCGATGTAAAAATTCTAAAATGGCATTCTGGAACATTTCAAATTTGGATCGGCTATTTTTGGGCCATAAAACATGAATTTTGGGGCTTTTAAAACCATAAATCTCGGCATTCTGGAATATTTCACATTTGGATTGGCTATTTTTGGGCCATTAAACCTGATTTGGGGGCTTTTTAAAATTCTAAAATGGCATTCTGGAACATTTCAAATTTAGATCAGCTATTTTTGGGCCATATAACATGAATTTTGGGGCTTTTAAAACCATAAATCTCGGCATTCTGGAACATTTCAAATTTGGATCGGCTATTTTTGGGCCATAAAACCTGATTTAGGGGCTTTTTAAAATTCTAAAATGGCATTCTGGAACCTTTCAAATTTGGATCGGCAATTTTTGGGCCATAAAACATGAATTTTGGGGCTTTTAAAACCATAAATCTCGGCATTCTGGAATATTTCAAATTTGGATCGGCAATTTTTGGGCCAAAAAACTTGAATTCTGGGGCTTTTAAAGTCGGATTAGTGTGAACCGGTTGTGACAGGCAAGAGACGGAGCCCCAAGTTTTGTCGAGCGAACGAGGAGCCATCGCCAACAACGCCAAAGCGTCCCTCCCCACGGTAATCCCCCAACGTCTATGGCCGAATAAGCCAAAGGGACGCGGCTACGTTTTCCCCTTCAAGTCATGGCGAGAAGGAGGAATGAATACTGCTTCCACGCCTCATTTATAATTCAGCAGAGGATGGGAAGAAGCGACAGAGGCGAGCGAGGGGGTCTGCCAAGAAGGACTGCAGATGCCGGTTGCGGACACATAAAACGAGTCCACTTTGGCCTCCACAAAGCACACTACTTTTAGCCCATTTGCCCTGCCGTAAAGAACGCATCGCTATTCGCCGGGTGTCGCCGCCCCGAAGGCCGAAGCTCCATCTGCGCCGCATTGGCGGCAAGATTGGCGCTGACCTCGCAATAACAAACAGAGCTCATCCGCGCCGTGACTCACTTCAAGTTTTTTTTTTTTTTTTTTTAAGATTAGAACTCAAATAGAGGCATTCTTTAAGGAATTAACTCCAGAAGGCTGAATTCAAGCTTCTTCTGCAGGCCATATTCAATAATATTTTGAAAATACGCCCGACAATAAAGTCATCCACGGCGAGGCTTTCTTCTATTTTTAACTCAAACTGGAGTTTTTATTTTCTCAGCCGAGAGCAAGCGGCAGGCTGTCGCATCAATATTCAATTAGAAGCCTCCGGTCGTAGAATACGCGGCCTCGGCGGCGAGGGAGACGACCTTGACCACGCGTCCGACTCAGCACATTGCCGTAGCGGCACCCCCTAGCGACAGCGGCACACGCAAAACGACATCGCGGGCGACATAACGCGTCAGTGTCGACTCTTACCGTGAGCGAGTCTGACGTCGTTCTAGAAAAGCACTTTGTACCAACGTGGACGCTGCGCCTGAAACGATGCAAACACGAATGACACGTGGACAAACCAAGAACGACACGACGCGGTCGAAGAGAAGCTTACGTTGGAAGTTTGAAGCTGCCGGATTTGTCTCCTCGGGCTTCCTGAAAAACGTAGAGTCAAGTGTCCGGTCCACTAGGAACATTCACAAGGTCGACCACGAGTAAAGCACGCCAAGAGAGACGAGTGAGATTTTGAAGCTTCTGCAGGAGGGTCCGATAACTCTACTTCTACAGCAACAAGTCCGTAGAAGAAATGTGTCACACCCATTGAGAATGCAGAACTTTTATTTACAAGAAGAAGACATTTTCTTAACAGGGAAGGATCGGGTTCAGACAAGGATAAGTTGTTTTGAACAGAACACGCCATTGAAGCCAAGTCCAGCGGGTGACATTACGGTTTTCCTCTGGTCAGCTTCCGTTTCCGCTCCAGGTCCTCCACGGCTTTAGGCAAGGCGGCGGCGTCGGAGTGGAAGCGGGTGTAGACGTTCCTCTCCGAGGCCAGGAGGGGGTCTCGGGCCAACCGGGAGCGCCTGGCGTTAACTTTGCCGGAGGATTCCGGAAGGCGCTTCAACAAACGCTGGAGCTGCAAATCCGCTTCCGAGAGTTTTTCCTTCACTTCCTGTTGGCGAAAAAAAATGGGAATGAACATGACGTTAATATTTTTTTCAACCCCAGCTCCTCCTTCCAACTTTGAAATGAACGCTTATAGTTCGGGTAAAAACCCCACGGCTGTCAGAATTAAAAAAAAGTGAGTTGCCCTAATGTAAAATAAGACAAAAATTTGAACAAAGTGAAACACTTTACATTTCCAATAGTCTCTTGTCCAATGCGGTTAATTTTGTGGCCAAAACACGTACGATTCCACCCAAAATTTGACATAAACGTCCGCATTTCTTCACCTATAAGTACCTTAACATTAACAACAAAGTGAGCGCTAATGAACTGATAGCACGCCAATGACGGCAGCCAATAACAAAGTGAAACACTTTACATTTCCAATAGTCTCTTGTCCAATGCGGTCAATTTTGTGGCCAAAACACGTACGATTCCACCCAAAATTTGACATAAACGTCCGCATTTCTTCACCTATAAGTACCTTAACATTAACAACAAAGTGAGCGCTAATGAACTGATAGCACTCCAATGACGGCAGCCAATAAATTAACGAGGAAGTGGCCCCAAAGTGAGCAAAGAGGGTCGGGAAGTGACGTGAGCTAGCCACCTTTGCGTTAGCGCAGAGCAGCTCCTGGCCAGCAATGGCTTTGAGACTCAGCTTCGGCCCCAAGACCAGCTGCCCCAACTCGGTGGACACGGCCTCGTCAAGGGCCTCGCAGTGGTCTTCCAATCCGGCCGTGGCGCCCCGCTGCTCCCGGGCGGCCGCCCCCAGGGATTCTCGGCCGGCCCGGAGGTTGTCCGACAGGCCGGCGGCGGCGCGCTCCACTGCCTCGTAGGTCAGAAAAGGCTCCGCCCTCTCACGGGAAGACTCCTGGTCGAGGATCTGCATGAGTCTGGGGAGAAGAGGGCAGCTGGTTGGCAAATGGTAACCCCAAATTGGGCTCCAAATTGGAATTTAGCGCCCTCTTGTGGACTCTTGCAATCGAGGCGCTATTTGAATGGCGTAGAAGAGTATTCTTTTGGTGCTACGTCACCCCAAAGAGAAATATTGGGATCTTTCATTTGAACCAGTGGTGTCGAAACTACGGCCTGCATGAAAAATCAAAATATCATTTCATATGGCTCAAAAAAGAAGCCAAAATTCAGCCTCGATTTGGCTTCACTTCTCGTCTTTAACACTAGATGGAGCTAGTCATATAAACCGTGCCTTTTCCGAACAACGTAGAAACGAGATTTTCAGTATTTTGTTTGATTTTAATACATTTAGATAAAAAGTAATAACTTAAGCTATCTTGGTTGTGACTTTTTTTGCAGTGACCGGACATTTCCTCTCTGTTCTGCCAAGTTTAATTCAGTTGTAAGATTAAGAAACACATTTTGTTAGTTATTATTGTATTTTTAAAACCCAGAGGAAAAAAGTTTGATGTGACGCTAAAGGTTTTCGCAGAAATGCCGCTCTACCGCCATCTCGTGGCTGTATCAAGAACCTCATCAACGAAAGGGCTCCACTAAATTATTTCTTGTACCTCCCTTGAGGATTCTTAATCAGAGGCCTACGATTATTAAAGAAATCAAACTCAAAAAATTTGTACCTGGCGAACGTGGCGTCTCTGCTCCCGACGACGGGGTTGGGCTTCACGTTGACAGCCAGCTCCGGACGGCCCAACGCGAGGGACGCGTCTTCTCTTATCCCGACCAGCCTGCCGCTCATGTCGCCCAGATGCTCCAGGCACTCTTTCCACTTTCTTGACTTCATCTGCTGGGCCAAGTGGAGGATGTCCGAGGCCGCCTTCTGGCAGAGTAGTTTGTCACGTAGCTGGAGGGACAAATCCACAATGAGCGGAAGAGAAGTCGCAAAACGCGTGTGCGGTCGATTGGTCGCCGGTCTTTTGGTCGCCGGTCTTTTGGTCGCCGGTCTTTTGGTCGCCGGTCTTTTGGTCGCCGGTCTTTTGGTCGCCGGTCTTTTGGTCGCCGGTCTTTTGGTCGCCGGTCTTTTGGTCGCCGGTCTTTTGGTCGCCGGTCTTTTGGTCGCCGGTCTTTTGGTCGCCCCGACCGCGACAACGGGCGACCAAAAGACCGACGACCAAAAGACCGACGACCAAAAGACCGACGACCAAAAGACCGACGACCAAACAAGGTAAAACGACACGGTCTACGCATCAATAAAAGCCAACAATGGCCATGAGCAGTTTCACTGAGCCGACGTGTGAGTGTAGAAGAGTTTGTATGTACATGCACTGTCCCTTTAAGAAGCGACGTCAGTCAGGGTCTTAACAAGTTCTCCAACAAAAACAATAAAAGTCCAGGAAATGTTGAGCTTTTCTTTAGCCTAATAATTAATAGGGCATCAAGTATGACTAAATAGTCATTCGCAGTTTGTATTTAGGGAATTTGAGCAACGATTTAAATGCTAATTATCAATAACCTTCCGGGCGACCAATCGACCGTGTACCGCAAAACGTGCCACGCCGAACCTGATTCTGCCACAACGTGATGTGGCCTAGCCGGGTCAGCTCCAAGGAATGGTCCGCCTTCACTGGCGCCATGGCGATCAAACGGGCGGACTCGCAAAGGGCGAGAGACAGCGGTCCGACGAACAGAGCCTCCATCTCCGCCTTCGCCGCTCGCAATTTCTTCCTGTACTCGCCCTTGTACATTTGAAGGGACGACAAGTCGCCGAGGCTCTGGGGGAGGGGGCGAGAAGGTTAAAAGCGGAACGGACCGCCCGAAACGTTCTTGCGGCGAGTACCTGGACGCTGGAGGAATTGTTGGAGAGCCAGCGGAGCCCGGCCTCGATGCTCTTCTCCTCCGCCACGGCTTCCGCCAACTGCCGTTGGACCACAGCGTGAGCCTGCATGAGTCTGGCTAACTGGGTTCTCGTTTCCTCCACTTGATTCTTTTCCCTATTCGGGTCCGGCACCTGCTCTGAGCAAAGGTTCTCGGCGAGGTCCCCCGAGAAGGTGGCGAAGCTTTCCCGCGGAGAGTGCTGGAAAGGGAGGGGCTCGCGGGGGTTCGCCGGCGGATCCAGAAGGCCCCGCGTCAGCTCCTCCACCTGGTTCGCCAGGCTCTGCAGGCCGGCGTTGGCGCGGGCGTTCTCGGCCACCAGGGAAGCCTTGGCTTCCGTCAACTGGGACGAAACTCCGTCCAGGTGGGAGGCGAGAGAGACGGCGACGTCCGCCCGGGAAGCGGCGGCGGCCTCCAGCATCTTGAGACGCTGCTGCTTCTGCTTTTTCTCCTTGCGCAGCGCCTGGAGCTCGGCTTCCAAATCTTCCACCGGCCTCCCTTCCGCCGACGGGCGGTCGACTTCCGACGGCGGGACGGTTTTCAGGAGCTCGTCCAAGGCTTCTTGAGCCAGGATGGGCTTGCCGGACTTTTGGAGCTCGTCGAAAGCCTGCACCTCCTCGGGGGTCAAAACATTGCCCCGGTTGAGGCCCCGGCAGACAAAATTCAAGAAAGGGAGGTTTTCAGGGGGACCGGTGAACATCCAGTCAAATTCTGAGGCCTCTAGTGAGGATGCTCCGGGGTAGCCCAGGCGGGCCATGGCCTCCACAAAATCTTTACCACTCAACATAGTGGACGTGTTGACTGGGTGACAAACTTGTCAATGACTGGGTTGGGAATTAAAAAAAAACCGTTAGACTTTCCTAAGAATAACAGTTGTGTACAATACAAAACATAATGCTACTTGACGCGGTTTTCGTTGGACACGGGCGGCCAGTTCAAACAAAACCACTCGCTAACAATCGAAAAAAAAAAAGAGCACAAATAACATTACGCATTCGGGTCAAATGTACGCCGTTTTGACACTTCGAATTTAACTTCAAACTAATGTAACAATAAACGCTCACCTGTCAACGCCCTGTAGAAACTTCATATAGCTTTAGCAAGTAGCTTCAGACACTTGAAATTCGCGCAGAATTTAAGCGACGTCATCAAGAGAGGACGGCGTTAGGGTGATGACGCACGTAGGCTTTCAACCAATCGCGTGCTAGCTTAACATTTTGTTAACGCCCCTTCTTCCTCTTGTCCATTGCCCCGAGGCGTTATACCAGCCACATTGTTTTACAAGTCCTTAGTTATTACGCCACTGTCGACAATTACTGGTAAGGGAAAATCTGTACTAGTCAACTATTAATATGTTTGGTTGTTTTTTGGTTTTTAGAAGTTACTTTGTCGCGTTATTTTTTATTCATTTCAATCAGCCGCTAAAAATAACACTTTCTCTTTTAACCCGAGCACCGTGTAATCTAGTTTCCAGAATTTTTGCAAGTGTACTGCACAGGGATGAGCTAGTGAGGATCAGTTGTGTTTATGGTAAAAATGCATGCCAAATTTGAATGCATCGTCATTTCTCAAAAAAAAAAAAAAAAGGAAAATACGTTTTTCCTCTTATCAAGAAGCATATTTTACCAACTAGTTTAGTTTTAGACCATCCCCCTAACGTCAAATAGTTGGCAGTCAATGAGTTAAAATGAAGGTAGTTCTCTTCAGGTCAAAGGTGAAACCATGGTCCGAGCTAAGACGTGGATCCTGACCAAACACTTTGACGGCTTCCCCAAGGAAAGCGACTTCCAACTCAAAACGGAGGAGCTCCCTGAGCCCAAAAATGGACGTAAGGACATTTTTTTTACCCCTTCAAATGCAGGCCATCTCTTAAATTTCCATTGACTCGTTTCAGAGGTGCTTTTGGAAGCGCTATTTCTGAGCATTGACCCTTACATGAGGTGGGCGAAACGTCCGTTTGGCACAAAATGGCGGTCCGACGTCGGCTTCTAAAGTGGCTGTTTGTCTCTCCAGGCCGTTCAGCCGCGTTCGCATGAAGGAAGGAGACGTGATGATCGGAACTCAAGTGGCCAAGTGAGGAACTTGCGCATGTGGTTTTGTTTACGCCGTCCGCACGGAAACAAACGGGCTGAGTCAACGGCTCGGAATGTTTTGGACGAGACCTTCAAAGTTGTTGTTGTTTCCGCAGGGTGGTCCGGAGCAACAACAAGGACTTCCCTGTCGGCGCCCACGTGGTAGGTCGCGGCGGATGGAGGACGCACGCCATCTCGGACGGCTCCGACCTCGTGCCCGTCATGCCCGACTGGCCCGCCGACGTGTCGCTCTCCCTGGCTCTGGGCGCCGTGGGCATGCCCGGGTAAGGAAGGTGAGGAGCCCCTCGCCACGCCGACCTTTTCACCCGCCGCGCATCCTCCGTCTCCATAGGCTGACGGCTCTGTACGGGATCGAGGAAGTCCTGGCGCTGAAATCGGGCGAGACCTTGCTGGTGAACGCGGCGGCGGGGGCGGTGGGCTCGGTGGTGGGGCAGATCGCCAAGCTGAAGGGCTGCAAGGTGGTGGGTTCGGCGGGCTCCGACGCCAAGGTGGCCTTCCTCAAAGAGCTGGGCTTCGACGAGGCCTTCAACTACAAAACCGTGGCTTCTCTGGACCAGGCCCTGAGGAAGGCCTCTCCGGAGGGATACGACTGCTATTTCGAAAACGTGAGCCAATCCCCGACAAGTTCTTCGCCACTCTCTCCGTTCATTGGCTCCCTCTTCAGGTGGGAGGCGCTTTCTCCAGCGTGGCCCTGCCGCAGATGAAAGATTTCGGAAGAATAGCCGTGTGCGGGAGTATCTCCACCTACAATGACGTCGAGTCTCAGACAGGTGTCTTCTCGGTCGCTTTTGCTTTATAATAGCCGCAAGACGGGGGACGGACATTTCTGTTTCTTGACAGGTCCTTATCCTCAAATGACCATGATCGTCAAGCAGCTCAAGATGGAGGGCTTCATGCAAAGCAGATGGGAGTCCAAACACCCGGAGTCCCTGAAGAGACTCATGGGCTGGTTGAAAGAGGTGGCTTGCAGAAAACATGCGCCATGGTTTCCGTTTTACGGCCGTAAACTTCTGTTTCCGTGTCCCAGGGTAAAGTCCAGAGCCGGGAGCACGTCACCAAGGGCTTTGAAAACATGCCGGCGGCTTTCATGGGAATGCTTAGAGGCGAAAACACCGGCAAGGCCATCGTGGAAGTCTGACAAGCAACAGGATGTCGACATCAAACATCGTCACGCCACTTCTTCCCCTTTTGTTGAGCCACGTGAATTGGCCGCATTTACAAACTCTTATCTTTTCCATTGTCATTAGCTTGACACACCTGCCATTGAAATAAAGTCCACACACCCAAACTGTTGCTCAAACGTCATATTTTTCTGATATGCGCTGTCAGCTTGGTAATTAGAGAAATCAGATTTGTTCTTCCTCTGGCCAAGTCACACTCTCCCACCAATGAGTCCATCACTTCCATTGTACTGAACTAAAAAGAAATAAATGAAATCTACAATCTGCTCTATTTATAAGAGGGAAAACTAATTGCCCGACAGCAACATTCAAGCAGGTGCATGATTCTGGAATGGAAAGAATCTGAAAAGTGCAGATGGAGGTGGAAAATGAGCACAAATTCAACTATAGGTGGCAGCAATGCATCAAATGATGTCAATTTCTATTTCAAGTACTATGTGCTGTAATATCGCTTAGATTTAGATCTAGATGTACTCAACGCTCCCGGCAATCGGGACGGGCGTCGTCTTTCGCCAGCCATTTTGGGTCGGTGCCATTTAAGAGGTGCATTAAGGTTATCGCATATTTCAGAATATTTTGCACACTTTCCCAAAACCTAACAAGATCACAATTGGGGAAATACGGGTTTCTTCTGAAGCAAAACATTTGTAATTTCCTCGAAAATCAGTGATTTCATGTTATATTAGTAAAGGAAAATCACTCACTTCTCGTCTCCCGCAGCGGAGTTTACGACTTTAGGTTTCTGACGCAAGATGGCCGCCAGTCGCTTACGCCGCCGACTCTGTCTTGGTGCGTTTGAACATGGAACGATTGTGGTGTAAAATCCACAAAGAATTCAAGTGGGAGTGTTTAGGATGACGCAATTAGAAGGCGTTTCAAACCCGCCGTGACTGCGCATATTCGAAACCAGTCTTCTTTTCGCCTTCCAGCTATTGACTTGATCGCTCCCGATCCCCCCTGACCGAATCGAAACCATGGTTAAATCCATCGAAAACATCGTAAGTTACTTATGTTTACATTTTTTAAAGCGTAATTTCGCCTACTTTATATTCTTATACGCTTTGTAACATGGGTAGGGTTTTCTCCCACAATCGAAGAAGTGAAATGATTCAATAACGCAACTGCATAGCGTAATTATTAAAAATTTTGCAGAATATGGGCGAAATTAGGTCGCAAATGTCGCCCAAAATAAACAAAAACAAACTAAAAGTAGTCGGTCTGGGGAGTGCTAATGCTAACGCAAATGTTAAAATCCAGGAAATGACAAAATAAAAACGCGGATTACTTAATAATTTCAATGGTTATGAAGTCAATAGGATTTTACATTTTGTTTTATAAGGGATTTGTTTGTAATGGTTGTTTTAAAATGCGCTTGAGTCATAGTTTGTGGTTAGTACATCCCATTTGTTGTCTTCAGGAGGAGTTCCGAAACATCCTGAAAGGAAGCGGAAGTAAGTTGGTTGTGGTGGACTTCACAGCCACGTGGTGTGGACCCTGCAAGAT